>NC_090731.1:40732706-40997706 GCF_036898095.1 Palaemon carinicauda | reverse complement strand
CCGATGGATCCATATAAGTAAAACGGAATGAGCAATAAAATAGTGTAAAATAATGTGCAATGTTAAATGATGTAACACATTGAACTGGTTTATAGGCATGCGTAACTTAAAATAAAATTAGTAAGAGAAGGATGCAAGGGAATGGCAGGGGGATAATAGCTGGCAGCCCTCCAGAGCGGGAGTCGTCGCGCTGGACAGGGATACCAACATAACTTCTACCTCGGGTAGATGCCGAACGGTAGTAACAAATAAATTAACAACTGCCCCGCGAGAGTCCCACTCAAACTAAGCGATAACTAGACTAGATGGTAATCGCAAAAATTATTAATAAGATCAATATATAATATCAATAATATAATAATATAAACACTTAATGCGGTAGCGAAACCAACAAGACCGTGCCCGAAGGCAGGCTTGCCAACCGAGTTCAAAACTATGATACGTAGTATATCATCAAAACATCAAAATAATATCCAAAGCACAATGATGAGGTGTAATTGGTGAGAAAAACCTCCAAAATAAGGTTCGAAACAAAAAACAATCAGTATGGAAGACCAATTGTAATACATTAAGAACGAGCGAAGGCGGGGGGGGGTGGTAGCAAGCCAGCAAGGGAGCCGCAAGCGGTCTGACAAGAGGAAAAAATAAAACCTCGAATAAAATTAAAATTAATGGCAATGCTACCCCCAAAAGCTCAAAACTCATAGATCTGGTACTTAACTTAGATGGAGAGACCAGGGAATCCGCCATCTGCACAAAGAAATGAGGTATGAACGAAAACACCGAAGAGAAATATATACAAAAGTTCATGTAAAGATGTGCTATAAAGGAGTGTCGTCACTGGCGTGGGTTAGGTTAGTGGTAGTAGTGTTGATCGGCACCTCGCTATGGCGGGGATTTTGAAGAGGAGATATCTAAATGGTGCGAGACCTCTGGTTGTGAATTATCACGCCCCAGTATTATATCGACACCTTATATAGGTGACTGAGCTGGGTTCAACCTGGCATTCCTAGGCAATTTTTTCTCTGGTAATATATAGCAGTTATATACCTTATAAATGGTGTTAAAGGAGCATTTCACTGGGCGGCACAGCTCGGAGCCCAGAAAATAGTTTGTCAGGAAATTGACAGTAATTTGTAAATATATGTGACTGTTAATAAAGGATAAAAAATGCTTGATTATCACTCATACAGAATTAAAAAGGTATCAAAAATTTAACCCACTGAATTATTACTTGCGAATGTAACATAATAATACCCACCTTGTGATTTATTACTCTTGATTCCCTTAAACCCTTGAAGAACACCCTTGATTTTATCATCGTATTCATTCCATTCCTCAATAATTCTTTGGGCTGCAACTAATTTGGCTTCCTTTGTCATTGGATTATTACACTGTAAAAGATAAAGGGATAATATAAATACATATAAAGTATACTTTTAAAAGTATTTGAATTAAATAAAATTCAGTCTTGATTTAACACGTAAAATTATATCCAAGTACTGTATCAAACAAGACAAAATAAGTCCTATACAGTATTATGCAGTAAATACTGAAGGAAAACTCACCAAAGCAATATTGATTTATATACTATATTTAAATGTTAAGATACAAGTTAGGGCAATTATTTTATCTTTCATCTACAATATTTACGATCATCAAATTTATTGTTTAAAATAAAATAAAATTTCAATAACCACTATATAAGTAACTGTTTCTTCACATTAATATGATTTCTCAGATTATATAATGCTCACTCAATTATTAAATATATCTATAGATGATATAAAAAACTAAAAAATTCAAGCTCTTTAATCAAACTAATACCGAGGAATTAATTAGAGTTTTTCTATCATACTAGCTTCAGTAACCCTTCACCGCATGAACATAAAACTTGCAAACTTCTACACACACACAGATGATCATATGAACTTTAAAGTAGTGATTAGAGAGAGAGAGAGAGAGAGAGAGAGAGAGAGAGAGAGAGAGAGAGAGAGAGAGAGAGAGAGAGAGACATGAACATTAAACTTGCAAACTTCTACACACACAGAATATCATATGAACTTTAAAGTAGTGAGCATATATGTGTATATATATATATATATATATATATATATATATATATATATATATATATATATATATATATATATATATATATATATATATATATATATATATATATATATATATATATATATATATATATATATATATATATATATATATATATATATATATATATATATATATATATATATATATATATATATATATATATATATATATATATATATATATATATATATATATATATATATATATATATATATATATATATATATATATATATATATATATATATATATATATATATATATATATATATATATAATATATATATAATATATATATATATATATATATATATATATATATATATATATATATATATATATATATATATATATATATATATATATATATATATATATATATATATATATATATATATATATATATATATATATATATATATATATATATATATATATATATATATATATATATATATATATATATATATATATATATATATATATATATATATATATATATATATATATATATATATATATATATATATATATATATATATATATATATATATATATATATATATATATATATATATATATATATATATATATATATATATATATATATATATATATATATATATATATATATATATATATATATATATATATATATATATATATATATATATATATATATATATATATATATATATGTATATGGATTGTATCAGAGAGAGAGAGAGAGAGAGAGAGAGAGAGAGAGAGAGAGAGAGAGGAGAGAGAGAGAGAGAGAGAGTGTGTGTGTGTGTGGTGATTAGGAGGCTAATCAGCACCCAGGTGCAACTTATTATTATTTATACTAGTTACGTAAGCTACACTCCTAGCTGGAAAAGCAGGATGCTATAAGCCCAAGGGCTCCAACAGGGAAAAATAGCCCAGAGAGGAAAAGAAATAAGGAAAAAATAAACAACAAAAGAAGTAATGAACAATTAAAATAGAATATTCTATATAGTAACATTAAATTGAATCTTTCTTAGCTATAAAAACTTAAAAAAAAGAGGAAGAGAAATAGGATAGAATAGTGTGCCCGAGTGTACTCTCAAGCAAGAGAGCTCTAACACAAGACAGTGTAAGACCAAGGTACAGAGGCTATGGCACTACCCAAGGCTAGAGAACAATGGTTTGATTTTAGTCTCTTTCTCATAGAAGAGATGCTTACCATAGCTTAAGTGTCTCTTCTACCCTTACCAAGAGGAAAGTAGCCACTGAACAATTACAGTGCAGTAGTTATCCCCTTCAGCACAGAAGAATTGTTTGGTAATCTCATTGTTGTAGGTGTATGAGGATGGAGGAGAATGTGGAAAGAATAGGCCAGACTATTCAGAGTATGAGTAGGCAAAGGAAAAATATGCCGCAACCAGAGAGAGACATCCAATGTAGTACTGTTTGGCCAGTCAAAGGACCCTAAACTGTATCTCTCTAGTGGTAGTATCTAAACAGGTGGCTGGTGCCCTGACCAACCTACTACCTACTATGAAGTTAAAAGCAAGAAAAAAAGTAGCAGAGAAAGATGAACAGTAAAAGACTAAAAATGCACTGAGCGAGAAGCACTGAGGTTTTCAAGAAATATTGTTGAATTTTTCTTAATTGCCTGTACTTAAACTTACAATCTAAATCTAGCCCCAGGTCTGTTTTCCATTAATCCTGCATTATCCCATTTTCTAATTTATGCTACTCAAATGATAGCTTCTGTGATTTTTACACAAACACACACACATATTGCAATATCAACTACTTGTTTTTACAATAGATACAAACTAACCAAATCAATGATTTTTGCACTTTTCTTGGAATTATCGTCACACCATGTCTCACACCATAACCAATCTTGTGGCAAGGATTTGATGCGTACTTGATGAATCATATTATTTGGAAGATCCTGAAATTGAAAAAAAAATGTGAGCATTACTTTATTTGATACAAGGAATGATTTCATTCAAAAGTCTCCGAAATTTATAAAAAGAATTCAAGTATCACTG
Source organism: Palaemon carinicauda (assembly GCF_036898095.1). Classification (NCBI taxonomy): domain Eukaryota; kingdom Metazoa; phylum Arthropoda; class Malacostraca; order Decapoda; family Palaemonidae; genus Palaemon; species Palaemon carinicauda. The sequence goes on along the minus strand of NC_090731.1, from coordinate 40,993,565 downwards.
GAAAACATTATCTGCCACGCTAAAAACCTCATTTTATGCATTTCCAAAATATAATATACAAAACCTTATATTTAAAACTTTCAAAATAAATGTTATTGTCAAAGTTAAGCTTATAAAATACAGGTGTGCCTTAAGAATGAAATTAAAGGTATATCTTTATAATAATTCATGTTAAAGAATTCCATACTGAGTCATTTTTTAAGTTCAAATCGGCCTTTTCAAGAAATAACCAGGAAAATATTTTTGAACTTTCATAAATCTTATTCTTTACAATTAAAATTTATAAATTACTGGTAATTATAAAACAGTAAAAAAAACTGAGGCAACAAACAGCTTATTGTAGTAGCTATCATTTGAGGTTCATTATGATAATTAACTAGTTGTTATCATATGCCTTTTGCATACATACAGTATTTTTAAGAACTGCATGAAATACATATGACAAATGCTTAACTATTATATACATAAAACTCAGTTACTACTGATGCAATAGAATATTAGAGAACTTATACATAATATGCATTCCCAAATTTTCATGCATGTCAAACAGCCAGGAATCTAACTAGGACTTGAGATGGGGAAATTCAATGTCCATTTCCCCAAAAGAAATAAGAAAAAATAAAATTCAGTCATCCTTTTTTCCTTGAAGAATATCAAAGAAAAGTATAAAGGTATAGTACATGAAAGAAAAATAGCAAACCCAATACAGTATAACTTGAAGGCCCTCTTTAGAAAAAAGTAAAAAAAAATAACCAATGTGGGTGTCACTATAAAGTATAGCAATATAAAGAAATAAAATCTGTAATAATTATGAAAAAAGGATACTGATGAGAATAATATCTATGAAATAGAGGTAAAAGAAGTAATTTTATAAGGCAAAAAACCATCCTACGTTAAAAATAGAATTATGCCAGGTCTCTTGGAACAAATTCCAACATAGGGTGCGATTACTCTAAAACTTCTCAATATAAAGACCCTTTATTCAGTGAATTTTTAATATACCATATCTAATTACACCATCAAGCAACTCCATACATTATAACAAACGATAGCTTGTTATATAAACGTGAAGCTCAATGGGCAACCCAGCCCTCTCAAATCTTTGGTGCATCTGACCTTTTTCCTAATCTGGGTACAATAATGGAAACCAACTGAAATTTAATAACAAATTATTTTTTCATTAAGCATCTTAAGAGTTCAGACTGGCACAAAAATGATATTTTAATTATAAAATAAATTTTTGAATATACTTACCCGATGAATATATAGCTGCAACTCTGTTGCTCGACAGACAAACTCTACGGAAAAAACTCGCCAGCGATCGCTACACAGGTTGCGGGTGTGCCCAACAGCGCCATCTGTCGCCCAGATACCCAGCTCTTATGTAAACAAAGACTCAATTTTCTCCTCGTCCCACTGCGTCTCTATTGGGGAGGAAGGGAGGGTCATTTAATTTATATATTCACCGGGTAAGTATATTCAAAAATTTATTTTATAATTAAAATATCATTTTTAAATATTTAACTTAGCCGGTGAATATATAGCTGATTCACACCCAGGATGGTGGGTAGAGACCAGTAATATATGTTTACATTTTATGAGCTAAGAGTTTTTTATTTCATTTAGAAGTTATCAAAATAACAAAAGCAAAATAAATAGGTACCTGGTAAGGAAGTCGACTTGAACAATTACTCTGCCTTTTAAGTACGTCTTCCTTACGGAGCCTCGCGATCCTCTTAGGATGCTGATCGACCCCTAGGAGCTGAAGTATCAAGGGTTGCAACCCATACAACAGGACCTCATCAAACCCCTAATCTAGGCGCTCTCAAGAAATGACTTTGACCACCCGCCAAATCAACCAGGATGCGAAAGGCTTCTTAGCCTTCCGGACAACCCATAAAAACAACATTAAAAACATTTCAAGAGAAAGATTAAAAGGGTATGGAATTAGGGAATTGTAGTGGTTGAGCCCTCACCCACTACTGCACTCGCTGCTACGAATGGTCCCAGTGTGTAGCAGTCCTCATAAAGAGACTGGACATCCTTTAGATAAAAAGACGCGAACACTGACTTGCTTCTCCAATAGGTTGCGTCCATTATACTTCGCAGAGATCTATTTTGCTTAAAGGCCACGGAAGTTGCAACAGCTCTAACTTCGTGCGTCTTCACCTTAAGCAAAGCTTGGTCTTCCTCACTCAGATGTGAATGAGCTTCTCGTATTAACAGTCTGATAAAGTAGGATAAAGCATTCTTTGACATAGGCAAAGATGGTTTCTTAACTGAACACCATAAAGCTTCAGATTGGCCTCGTAAAGGTTTAGTGCGCTTTAAATAGAACTTAAGAGCTCTCACAGGGCATAAGACTCTTTCTAGTTCATTGCCTACAATCTCCGATAAGCTGGGAATATCGAACGATTTAGGCCAAGGTCGAGAAGGCAGCTCATTTTTGGCTAGAAAACCAAGTTGTAGCGAACATGTGGCTTTTTCTGATGAAAATCCGATGTTCTTGCTGAAGGCATGAATCTCACTGACTCTTTTAGCTGAGGCTAAGCATACTAGGAAAAGTGTCTTTAGAGTGAGATCTTTCAAGGAGGCTGATTGTAGCGGCTCAAACCTGTCTGACATGAGGAATCTTAGTACCACGTCTAAATTCCAACCAGGTGTAACCAAACGACGCTCCTTAGTGGTCTCAAAAGACTTAAGGAGGTCTTGAAGATCTTTATTGTTGGAAAGATCTAAGCCTCTATGCCGGAAGACCGATGCCAACATGCTTCTGTAGCCCTTGATAGTGGGAGCTGAAAGGGATCGTCCTTTTCTCAGGTATAAGAGAAAGTCAGCTATTTGAGCTACAGAGGTACTGGTCGAGGATACAGAAACTGACTTGCACCAGTCTCGGAAGACTTCCCACTTCAATTGGTAGAGTCTAATGGTGGATGCTCTCCTTGCTCTGGCAATCGCACTGGCTGCCTCCTTCGAAAAGCCTCTAGCTCTCGAGAGTCTTTCGATAGTCTGAAGGCAGTCAGACGAAGAGCGAGGAAGCTTTGGTGTACCTTCTTTACGTGTGGCTGACGTAGAAGGTCCACCCTTAGGGGAAGACTTCTGGGAACGTCTACTAGCCATCGAAGTACCTCGGTGAACCATTCTCTCGCGGGCCAGAGGGGAGCAACTAGCGTCAACCTTGTCCCTTCGTGAGAGGCGAACTTCTGCAGTACCTTGTTGACAATCTTGAACGGTGGGAATGCGTAGAGATCTAGATGTGACCAATCTAGGAGAAAGGCATCTATATGTATTGCTGCTGGGTCCGGGACTGGGGAGCAATAGATTGGAAGCCTCTTGGTCAGCGAGGTTGCAAAGAGATCTATGGTTGGCTGGCCCCAAGTGGCCCAAAGGCTCTTGCACACATCCTTGTGGAGGGTCCATTCTGTTGGAATTACTTGCCCTTTCCGACTGAGACAATCTGCTATGACATTCAAGTTGCCTTGGATGAACCTCGTTACTAGTGAGATGTCTTGACCTTTTGACCAGATGAGGAGGTCCCTTGCGATCTCGTACAACGTCAGTGAGTGAGTCCCTCCTTGCTTGGAGATGTACGCCAAGGCAGTGGTGTTGTCTGAGTTCACTTCCACCACTTTGCCTCGAAGGAGAGACTTGAAGCTTTTCAAGGCCAGATGTACTGCCAAAAGCTCCTTGCAGTTGATATGCATGTTCCTCTGACTCGAGTTCCACAGTCCTGAGCATTCCCGACCGTCTAATGTCGCGCCCCAGCCCACGTCCGATGCGTCCGAGAAGAGAACGTGGTTGGGAGTCTGAACAGCCAGGGGAAGACCCTCTCTCAAGTTGATATTGTCCTTCCACCATGTCAGACAAGACTTCATCTTTTCGGAAATCGGGATCGAGACCGCTTCTAGCGTCTTGTCCTTTTTCCAATGAAAAGCTAGATAGTATTGAAGCGGACGGAGGTGTAGTCTTCCTAATGACACAAATTGTTCCAGGGATGATAGCGTCCCTACCAGACTCATCCACAGCCTGACTGAGCAGCGTTCCTTCTTCAGCATGTTCTGGATGAATAACAGGGCTTGACTTATTCTGGGGGCCGACGGAAAAGCCCGAAAAGCTTGACTGTGAATCTCCATCCCTAAATACACAATAGTTTGGGATGGGACCAGTTGCGACTTTTCCAAATTGACTAGGAGTCCCAATTCCTTGGTCAGATCTAGAGTCCACTTGAGATCCTTCAGACAGCGACGACTGGAAGAGGCTCTGAGAAGCCAGTCGTCCAAATAAAGGGAGGCTCGGATGTCCGATAAATGGAGGAATTTGGCTACATTCCTCATCAGCCTCGTAAACACGAGAGGAGCTGTGCTTAGGCCAAAGCACAGGGCCCGAAACTGGTAGACCACCTTTTCGAAAACGAATCTCAGAAAAGGTTGGGAGTCTGAGTGGATGGGGACGTGGAAGTAGGCGTCCCTTAGGTCTAGGGAGACCATCCAGTCTTCCCTTCTGACCGCTGCTAAGACCGACTTTGTGGTCTCCATGGAGAACTTCGTCTTTGTGACAAAGACATTCAGAGCACTGACGTCTAGCACCGGCCTCCACCCTCCTGTCTTCTTTGAAACCAAGAAGAGGCGGTTGTAGAATCCCGGTGATTGAAGGTCCGAGACCTTGACCACCGCTCCCTTCTTTAGCAAAAGAGACACTTCCAGTTTCAGGGCTTGTCTCTTTTCTTCCTCTCTGTACCTGGGAGAGAGATCGATGGGAGACGTCGCTAAAGGGGGTTTTCGTACAAACGGGATCTTGTACCCCTCTCTGAGCCACTTCACAGATTGTGCATCTGCGCCTCTCTTCTCCCAGGCTTGCCAGAAGTTCTTGAGTCTGGCTCCCACTGCTGTCTGAAGTTGCGGGCAGTCAGACTCTGTCCTTAGAGGACTTGGATCCTTTCCTCTTCCCTCGCTTCCCTTCGGCACGAGCACCTCCTCTGCTGGAGGCTCTGCCACGAAAGGGCGGAATAAAGCGAGACGCTGGAGTGTCCATCCTCGGTCTAGCTGATAATGTAGGCAAAGGGGGAGCTTTGCGAGCTGAGGACGCAACAAGATCGTGAGTGTCCTTCTGCACTAACGAAGCGGCTATTTCCTTTATCAGGACTTCTGGAAACAGGCACTTGGAAAGAGGAGCAAAGAGAAGCTCAGATCTCTGGCACGGTGTAACTCCAGCAGAAAGGAATGAGCAGAGAGATTCTCGCTTTTTCAGGACTCCGGACACAAATGAGGCAGCAAGCTCATTGGACCCATCACGGACGGCCTTGTCCATGCAGGACATAATGAGCAAAGAAGTCTATCTGTCGAAGAGATCTTCCTGCTTAGGGCTCCTAGGCACCAGTCTAAAAAGTTAAAGACTTCAAAAGCCCTAAAGATTCCTTTCATAAGATGGTCCAGGTCCGATGATGACCAACAAATCTTTGAGCGTCTCATGGCAAGGCGGCGGGGAGAGTCTACAAGACTTGAGAAGTCGCCCTGGGCAGAGGCAGGAATTCCCAAGCCGAGAACTTCTCCCGTGGCATACCAGACGCTCGATCTAGAAGAGAGTCTAGCAGGGGGAAAAGCAAATGCTGTCTTCCCTAAACTCTTCTTGGACTCTAACCAGTCTCCTATCACCCGCAAAGCTCTCTTGGACGAGCGTGCGAGGACGAGTCTAGTAAAGGCAGGTGCGGTAGAAGGCATGCCTAAGACAAACTCTGAAGGCGGAGAACGAGGAGCCACAGAAACCAACTGGTCAGGAAACAGCTCTTTGAAAATAGCCAAAACTTTTCTAAAGTCCAAAGAGGGTTGAGTAGACTTAGGCTCGTCCAGTTCTGATTGTTGTTCATCTTGATGTGCAGCAACATCGTCATCAGAAAGTTCCTCATCCGAGAACTGATGAGGAAACGGCAACGCAGTGGGTAACGGCTGGTTCGCTGAGTTCGGTCGTACTGGTGCATACGTGACTGAGCCGGACGCAACGTCATGGACCTGCGGCACAGTCTGTGAGCTGTCAACAACCATGGTAGCGCGAGGACGCACAGCGTCTACCCGAGACTGTCTAGACTGACTTGGTTGCGCAGTAGAAACCACACTGGGTTGCGGAGGTTGACGCACCTCGTCAAAACAAGTCAACTCTGAAGGTTGTTGAACGTCCAGAACGTCAACACCCACTTCCGTGCGTCGCTTAACGTCAACATGCGGCTGGCAGCCCACACTGGAACGCATCGGTGGAGGAACTCCCTCAACTGGTGTACGTGAGAAGGTTACCTTAGCGTCCACAGGACGCACAACCGATCGCTTAGAAGGTTGTAGGCTAGTTACTGCACTCGCTGCTGGTACGGCATCAACCTTCTCCGCATGAAAGTCCTGCATTAGAGACGTAAGCTTGGACTGCATGTCTTGCAGTAAAGCCCATTTAGGGTCTACGGGAGCAGGTGCGGCGACAGACGGTGTTAGGGTCTGAAGCGGTACCGCTTTGCCTCTCTTAGGCGGTGAGCAGTCATCAGATGACAGCAACGAGTCCGAACTGACCCAGTGACTACAACCGGGATGTTGGACTTGTGCTGAAGGGACCGATTTACGTTTTAAAGGTCGTGAGACCTTGGTCCAAGGTTTCTTGCGAGAAACAAGTTCAGACGACGAGGTATAAATGGGCTCTCTCGTCTTAGGTAGGTAGGGGCGATCTTGGGTAGATACGCCCGATACCATGGAGGGAACGTCTGTTCGCTGATTAAAGCCTCTCGAATCCATTCGTCGTACGACATTGCTTCTCCCCTGGACTTGGGAGCTTGCAAGAGGTCCCGGACTAGGAGGACGACAGGCACGAACAGACGAACCCTCAAGCGCAACACTGTTCACAACACTATCACTTGGCACTTTAGCACTTCCCACTGCACTTTGGCACTTAAGCTCCTTAACATCCGCCATGAGCTGATTGCGGTCACTTGCAAGGGACTCAACTCTCTCACCCAGAGCCTGGATGGCACGCATCATGTCAGCCATCGATGGTTCCTGAGTGCTAGGAGGGGGGTTAGGAACAACCACTACAGGGGAAGGAATAGGTTGTGGGGCATGAGGAGAGGATACATCAATAGATCGAGAAGAACTCCTAATTCTATCTCTCTCTAGCCTACGTGTGTACTTTTCGAATTCGATAAAATCGAATTCCGAAAGGCCCACGCACTCCTCACACCGATCTTCCAATTGACAGGTTTTACCCCTACAATTGGAACAAACAGTGTGAGGGTCGATAGAAGCCTTCGGAAGACGCCTAGAACAGTCCCTAGCATTGCATTTCCTAAATTTGGGAACTTGTGAAGGGTCAGCCATTTTGAATTGGTCAAGGGAAAATTCCAAAAACGATCTAAGTCATCAACAATGAATCCGTTACAAAAAAGAGTTCAAGGATTTGTTTGAAGAAAAACCCTGCACAGCGAAAGCTCAAAACCAGAATATAGTACTTCACCAATAAGATGTGAAAAACTCCAGTTTAGCAACGGCGAGTAAAGTACGTCTTGTCAACACCTCGACAGAGAGAAAATTGAGTCTTTGTTTACATAAGAGCTGGGTATCTGGGCGACAGATGGCGCTGTTGGGCACACCCGCAACCTGTGTAGCGATCACTGGCGAGTTTTTTCCGTAGAGTTTGTCTGTCAAGCAACAGAGTTGCAGCTATATATTCACCGGCTAAGTTAAATATTTAAAAATTATAATTCTACTGTATATAATTGTTATGGCTGATATTGATTCTAATTTTTCATGTATTTACACACTTACCTCCCTTAAGTATCAGTCTATTCTGTATGAGCATAGAGACTGACGAACCTATATTTTTTTTTTCCAAAGAAACAACATTTTTGGGCTACATGTCCAGACCAAACAGCATCAAATACAAACTTATTGCCTTCTTTTCTCTCCATTTCATAACCTCATTCCAGGGTCCAACCTCTATAATCATCTATTTCCACTTACAATTAAAGGCTTTGAATGAACAAGGTATGTTTTGAGAACATAAAACAAACCCAATGATTACAGTTAAAAAGACAGCTTTATCAAAAGAAATGTTATACATGTATACATTAATTATTTCTCTCTTATTTATAGATACTAATTGTAATTGCTCCTCATTTAATAACCTTCTGATTTATGATTTTTTAAGCTCATGATATGATTTAGGTGCTGTACCAGTATCTAATATAAATACATAAATTTTGAATTTTCAATTCTTTGCGCAAAGGAAATGATCCAAAGAGGCATACCAATGCTGTATGGTATGTTGAAATGCTGACTAGGTAGCCCCCACTGAGAGGAGCTGCCTTAATATCAGTCTGTAGCAATCAGCAAGAAGTTCATAGTGATTATGATGCTCAACAATAAAGCCTGGTTGATGACAGGTTTCTTTTAAGATTGGTTTTTAAATCTTATCTTTCCCTCAATGAAAGAATCTTCGTCTCAGCGATATTCCTTTCTAGCGATATTCCTTTCTAAGTTGTTACGTTTAAAGCTGAAGACGTGACAAATGAAGAACTCATAGAACTTGTAGATAGAAAAATGATATTTTGATTATAAAATAAATTTTTGAATATACTTACCCGGTGAATATATAATAGCTGACGTCTCGGACGGCTCGACAGAAAAAACACAAAAACTCGCGAGCGATCGCTATGAAGGTTGCGGGTGTGCCCACCAGCGCCAACTATCGGCCAGATACCGCATATACATGTAAACAGCTCCAGTTCTTCTCATCCCGCTGGGTCTCTATCGGGGAGGAAGGGGGGGCCTTTAATTTATTTATTCACCGGGTAAGTATATTCAAAAATTTATTTTATAATCAAAATATCATTTTCAAATATTAAACTTAGCCGGTGAATATATAATAGCTGATTCACACCCATGGTGGTGGGTAGAGACCAGTATTAATACAGTTTACAGCGTATATGCTTAGAGTTTTTGACAGTTATAATATAACAAAACCCAAATAAATATAGGTACCTGGTAAGGAAGCTGACTTTGACGATTACTCTGCCTTGTTAGTCTGCTTTCCTCACGAAGCCCAGCCATCCTCTTAGGATGCTGAAAGACTCCCAGGAGCTGAAGTATCAAGGGCAGCAACCCATACAACAGGACCTCATCAAACCCCTAATCTGGGCGCTCTCAAGAAATGACATTTGACCACCCGCCAAATCAACCAGGATGCGAAAGGCTTCTTAGCCTTCCGTACAACCCAAAAACAAGATTAAAAACATTTCAAGAGACAGATTAAAAGGATATTGGAATTAAGGGAATGTAGTGGTAGAACCCTCACCCACAACTGCACTCGCTGCAACGAATGGACCCAGTGTGTAGCAGTCCTCATAAAGAGTCTGGACATCTTTTAAGTAAAATGACGCGAATACCGACTTGCTTCTCCAAAAGGTCGCGTCCATAATACTTCGCAGAGATCTATTTTGCTTAAAGGCCACGGAAGTTGCTATAGCCCTTACTTCGTGTGTCTTAACCTTAAGCAAGCAAAGGTCTTTTTCACTCAAGTGAGAATGAGCCTCTCGGATTAAAAATCTGATAAAATATGACAAAGCATTCTTTGACATAGGCAATGATGGCTTCTTAACTGAGCACCATAAGGCCTCAGATCTACCTCGTAAAGACTTAGTGCGAGCTAAGTAGAACTTAAGAGCTCTAACTGGACACAGTACTCTTTCAAGTTCGTTGCCTACGATCTCTGACAGGCAAGGTATATCAAATGACTTAGGCCAAGGACGAGAAGGCAGTTCATTTTTGGCCAGGAAACCAAGCTGAAGTGAACATGTGGCTTTATCTGTGGAAAAGCCGATGTTCTTACTGAAGGCATGAATCTCACTGACCCTTTTAGCTGAAGCCAAGCACACTAAGAAAAGTGTCTTGAGGGTGAGATCCTTCAGGGAGGCTGATTGTAATGGCTCAAACCTGTCTGACATCAGGAACCTTAGGACCACGTCTAAGTTCCATCCAGGAGTTGCCATACGACGTTCCTTAGAGGTCTCGAAAGACTTAAGGAGATCTTGGAGATCTTCATTATTGGAAAGATCTAAGCCTCTATGTCGAAAGACCGAAGCCAACATGCTCCTGTAGCCCTTAATAGTGGGTGCTGAGAGGGAGCGAACATTTCTCAGATGTAAGAGAAAATCTGCGATTTGGGCTACAGAGGTACTGGAAGAGGACACAGATGCTGACTTGCACCAGTCTCGAAAGACTTCCCACTTCGACTGGTATACTTTGATGGTAGAAGCTCTCCTAGCTCTCGCAATCGCTCTGGCTGCCTCCTTCGAAAAACCTCGAGCTCCTGAGAGTCTTTCGATAGTCTGAAGGCAGTCAGACGAAACGCGGGGAGGCTTTGATGAAGATCCTTTACGTGGGGCTGTCATAAGAGATCTACCCTTAGAGGAAGACTCCTTGGAAAGTCTACCAGCCATTGAAGTACCTCTGTGAACCACTCTCTCGCGGGCCAGAGGGGAGCAACCAACGTCAACCTTGTCCCTTCGTGAGAGGCGAACTTCTGCAGTACCTTGTTGACTATCTTGAATGGTGGGAATGCATACAAGTCCAGGTGAGACCAGTCCAGTAGAAACGCATCTATGTGGATCGCCTCTGGATCTGGGACTGGTGAGCAATAGATTGGGAGCCTTTTGGTCAACGAGGTGGCAAAGAGGTCTATGGTAGGTTGACCCCAAGTCGCCCAAAGACTCTTGCACACGTCCTTGTGGAGGGTCCATTCCGTGGGGATCACCTGACCTCTCCGACTGAGACAGTCTGCCAAGACGTTCAAGTCCCCCTGGATGAATCTTGTCAACAGGGAGATGCCTCGATTTTTTGACCATATGAGGAGGTCCCTTGCGATCACGTACAGCGTGTGGGAGTGAGTGCCTCCTTGCTTGGAGATGTACGCCAAAGCTGTGGTGTTGTCTGAATTGACCTCTACCACTTTGTTTCGAAGAATGCTCTCGAAATTCATCAAGGCCAAGTGGACTGCTAATAGCTCCTTGCCGTTGATGTGCATGCTCTTCTGAACTGAGGTCCAAAGACCCGAGCATTCCCGACCGTCCAGAGTCGCACCCCAACCCAAATCCGACGCGTCTGAGAACAACACGTGGTTTGGGTTCTTGACTGCTAGGGACAGACCCTCTCTCAGACTGATGTTGCTGTCCCACCAGTTCAGGCATGCTTTTACTGGTTCGGAGACCGGGATTGATACAGCCTCTAAAGTCTTGCTCTTGTTCCAGTGAGAGTCTAAATGGAACTGGAGAGGGCGAAGGTGAAGTCTCCCTAGCGAGACAAACTGCTCCAGGGATGACAGAGTCCCTACGAGACTCATCCAACTCCTTACTAAACAACGTTCTCTTTTCAGCATGAGTCGGACTTTGAGCAGGGCTTGTTCTATTCGGGTGGCAGACGGAAAAGCCCGAAAAACTAGACTGCGAATCTCCATCCCCAAATATAGAATCGTCTGGGATGGAAACAGTTGGGACTTTTCTAAGTTGACCAAAAGTCCCAACTCCTTCGCCAGACCCAACGTCCAATGGAGATCCTGCAGACAGCGATGACTGGACGATGCTCTGAGAAGCCAGTCGTCCAAGGACAGGGTGGTTCGAATTCCCGATAGATGAAGGAATCTTGCCACATTCCTCATGAGCCTCGTAAACACGAGAGGAGCAGGGCTGAGGCCGAAGCACAGTGCTCGGAACTGGTACACCACATTCCTGTAAACAAACCTCAAAAACGGTTGGGAATACGGGTGTATAGGAATGTGGAAGTACGCATCTCGCAGGTCGAGAGAGACCATCCAGTCTCCCTCTCTGACCGCTGCTAAGACGGACTTCGTGGTCTCCATCGTAAATTTTGTTTTCGTAACAAAAACGTTGAGCGCACTGACGTCTAGCACTGGCCTCCAACCTCCTGTATGCTTTGGGACTAGGAAGAGACGGTTGTAAAACCCCGGTGATTGAAGGTCCGAGACTTTCACCACCGCTCCCTTCTCTAGCAACAGAGACACTTCGTGATGTAGAGCTTGTCTCTTTGACTCCTCTCGATACCTGGGAGAGAGGTCTATGGGAACTGTTACTAGAGGAGGTCTGCGTACAAAAGGTATTTTGTACCTCTCCTTGAGCAACAGAACAGACTCTTGGTCTGCACCCCTCTTCTCCCAGGCCTGCCAGAAGTTGTTCAGTCTGGCCCCTACCGCTGTCTGAGGACGTGGGCAGTCAGACTCTGCCACGGGAGGACTTGGCTCCTCTCTTCTTACCTCTCTTTCCCTCGGCACGAGAGCCTCCCCTGCTGGGAGCTCTGCCACGAAAGGGCGGGATAAACCTAGACGCAGGAGTCTCGATTCTGGGTCTCACCACAAAGGATGAAGAAGGAGCTCCCTTGCGAGCAGAAGAAGCCATCAGGTCATGTGTGTCCTTCTGCACAAGAGAAGCAGCAATGTCCTTAATCAGCTGTTGTGGAAACAAGGCAGCCGATAAGGGAGCAAAGAGCAGTTCCGATCTTTGACAGGGAGTAACTCCTGCTGAAAGGGAAGAGCAAAGGGTTTCTCTCTTCTTCAAGACTCCCGACGTAAAGGTGGAGGCGAGCTCATTGGAGCCATCGCGGATGGCTTTGTCCATACAGGACATAATAAGTAAGGATACATCTTGGTCAGCAGACGAGATCTTCCTACTTTACCCTGGATAGGTACGCTCCTCGGACACCCCTTTAGGGTATACTCGGACGCGAACGACCCCGACGCCAAAAAAAATTCTTGAAAAATCAGTTTTTGCAGTAACCTCCTTTTTTCTTTTGCCAAAAAAAACTTCAATGAATGCTTAAAACAACTGTAAAGATAAATACTACTCATCTGCAGAAAAACTATTTATTATAAATATTTTAAAAAATTAAGTAGAAAAAAAAAGACCTGACATAAAAATTCATAAAAAAAAAGTTTATACATATATACACAAATCCTTTTAGGAATTGATTCTTGAATGTTTAGGACACATCTTGATGTATTTTGGATGAAGTCAGACCCATGGAGGTGAAGATCTGAAATGAGAAAAAAAGGGTAACTTTTTTTGGCCAAAAGAATTTGTCCAAATTTCATGAATTTTTTTGGGTACCCAAATGAAATAGGAAGTGGCTAATTTTTTTAGGGAATAAACATATGTTATCCTAAAATAGAAATATGTAAAAAAATCTTCATTATTTTGTAAATTACATTTATATCAGGGGCCATATCTAAAGGTAATTTTTTGAGTACTTAGAAATTTCGTAAAAAAATACATATATTTAATATATAATATGATATTTATGCAGGTAAAAATATACCAAAATATCACAAATTCTATAGGGAACAAGAATATATATAGATAGGGCAGCTTACGCTTCGGATATGTCCACAAAATGGCCGCCCCACACTGACTCAGACTCCCTAATCTGCCAATTGAAATGTAGGAAGGGTATGTCAATTTCAAGGTGTTATTTACTAATCTAATTATTATTGGATATGCATAAAAATTGTATGGTGGGTTGCTGGATAATTGTCGATTATTTTACGACTATAAAATTAAAATTCTGACCGAAAAAAATTTTTTTGAAGGGAAATAAAATCGTAAAAAAAAAAAAAAATGTAAAACAATATAATATTTTAGCTAAAAAAATTTGATGATATTCAATCAAAAAAAAGTAAACAAAAATTTTCCGACAAATAAACATCTAGAGGAATCATTACTCTGTGATAGTTCCTTAGTACGTAGTAATTTTGAAAGAATTGGGAAAAAACGAAAAAATGGCAATCACCGGAAAATCGAACACATACCTATATATACGCCATATCTGGCTAAAAAAAAGATAGGCATGGGTAGCCAGATCATCTAGAAACACTTTCCAACACTATAAAAATATAAGTTTTGCGACACTACTTGCCAATTCCTTACGGTAACATGACTAAGCAAAAAAATGCAAAACAAATAAAAAGGGGCACTCGCGGAAAAATGGCTAACATTCTAATATACGGCATTTCAGAAAAAAAAAATTCAGCCACGTGCTAGGCAAACCATCAAGGCACATTTTCCGACAAATAAACATCTAAATGAATAATTACTCTGTGATAGTTCCTTAGTACGTAGTAATTTTGAAAGAAATGGGAAAAAACGAAAAAATTGCAATCACAGGAAAATCGAACACATACCTATATATACACCATATCTGGCTAAAAAAAGAAGATAGGCATGGGTAGCCAGATCATCTAGAAACACTTTCCAACACTATAAAATTATAAGTTTTGCGACACTACTTGCCAATTCCTTACGGTAACATGACTAAGCAAAAAAATGCAAAACAAATAAAAAGGGGCACTCGTGGAAAAATGGCCATTCTAATATACGGCATTTCAGAAAAAAAAAATTTCAGCCACGTGCTAGGCAAACCATCAAGGCACATTTTCCGACAAATAAACATATAAATGAAATATTACTCTGTGATAGTTCCTTAGTACGTAGTAATTTTGAAAGAAATGGGAAAAAACGAAAAAATGGCAATCACAGGAAAATCGAACACATACTTATATATACGCCATATCTGGCAAAAAAATAAATAGGCATGGGTAGCCAGATCATCTAGAAACACTTTCCAACACTATAAAAATATAAGTTTTGCGACACTACTTGCCAATTCCTTACGGTAACATGACTAAGCAAAAAAATGCAAAACAAATAAAAAGGGGCACTCGCGGAAAAATGCCCAACATTCTAATATACGGCATCTCAGATAAAAAAAAAAAAGACATGCACGTGTTAGCCCAACCATCAAGGCACACTTTCTAACACATAAACATGAAAAAAAAATCAATAATATACGGCAATTCCTTACTACGTAGTAAATTTTTACAAATATTGAAATAAAACAAATTGGCAACCGCAGTTAAATACCCAATATACCAATAACTACGTCGTATCTGACAAAAACAAAATCACGCATGGGTAGCCAGATCATCTAGACACACTTTCCAACACTAAAAAAGCAAAAGTTTTACGATACTATTTCGCAATATCTTACGGAAAAATGACTTGGCAAAAAAATGAAAAAAAATGAAAAAGGGACACTCGCAGTAAAATGCCCGACATTCTAATATACGGCATCTCAGATAAAAAAAAAGACATGCACGTGTTAGCCCAACCATCAAGGCACACTTTCTAACACATAAACATGAAAAAAAAAAATGAATAATATACGGCAATTCCTTACTACGTAGTAATTTTTACAAATATTGAAAAAAAACAGAAATTGGTAACCGCAGTTAAATACCCAATATACCAATAACTACGTCGTATCTGACAAAAACAAAGTCATGCATGGGTAGCCAGATCATCTAGACACACTTTCCAACACTAAACAAGCAAAAGTTTTAAGACCCTATTTGGCAATATCTTACGGAAAAATGACTTGGCAAAAAAATGAAAAAAAAAATGAAAAAGGGACACTCGCGGTAAAATGGTCCTCGTGGTGATGAACGACATTTTAACTAAAAAAAAAATCATGCACATGGTAGCCAAACAATCCACCAAGACTTTCCACAACTGATAACCTATACAAGTTGCACCATTCTACGACAATTTCATAATACGTAATAACTTTGATAATTATGCAAACTACCTTAGAAGGGTAAACTCGGTCGCGCTCGACCCCGACGCGTCTCAGAAATCGGGGAAGGAGTACAGCTACAGCAATGCACATCTGGACACTACTAGAGCGTGTAGGGGAGACACCTCCTGCAGGTCGATCACCCACAAATTCAGTCACGGGGGTGAGTCACGTGAGAAAAACCTGTTTTTTTTTGACGCTCGGGGTCGCAAACGACCCATCGTACCTATCCAGGGTTAATGCTCCTAAAGACCAATCTAGAAAGTTAAAAACTTCAAAGGCCCTGTATACGCCTTTAAGGAGATGGTCAAGGTCCGAGGAGGACCAACAAATTTTCGAGCGTCTCATGGCCAGGCGACGGGGAGAGTCTACGAGGCTTGAGAAGTCACCCTGGGCAGAGGCAGGGACTCCCAAGCCGAGAACTTCTCCTGTGTCATACCAGACGCTCGATCTAGAAGCAAGCTTAGAAGGTGGGAAGGCAAAGGCCGTCTTCCCCAAACTCCTCCTGGTAACCAACCAGTCGCCTAGAAGACGTAAAGCCCTCTTAGAAGAGCGAGAAAGCACTAGCTTAGTAAAGGCAGGCTTGGTAGCAGCTAAGCCTAGCGCAAACTCAGACGGAGGCGAACGAGGAGCAACAGTAACAAAATGATCTGGGAAAAGATCCTTGAAAATCATCATGATCTTCTTAAAATCCATCGAAGGTTATACAGCCTTAGGTTCTTCTACATCAGATAAAACGTCCAAAGGATTATCATTAGGAGGAGGATCAGCAACGTCCTCATCTGAAGGACCCTCATCCGACAACTGATGAGTCTCAAGCAAGGGAGAGACCTGCCTTGGTGGCAATGCTTGACAAGCAGAGTCCACACGCAAAGGAGCATCAGTAGCAGTCCAGGACGCTACGTCATGTAACTGCTTAACGGACTGACTAGCAACAACAACAGGAGTGGGAGGACGCTCGACGTCAACTCGAGACTGCCTTGACTGCCTAGATTGAGCAGTTAAAACAACTCTTGACTGCGGTGCTTGACGCTCAACGTCAAAACAAGTCAACTTAGCTGGTTGGCGAACGTCCTGAACGTCAACACGAGCATGCAGCAGCGGCTGAACGTCCACAAGCGGCTGAAAGTCAACACGGGACTGCATCGAGTGAGGCTCTAAGTCACATGATTGACGTGACTTTGTAACGTCAACGTCAACAGGACGAGCAAAGGCTCGTTTGGGTGGCTGACGGCCAGGATCTCGATCAGCGTAACGGCGAGGATCATCGTGAACCTGCTCAGCAGTATACTCCTCCATAAGAGAGGCAAGCTTATTCTGCATATCCTGCAGGACAACCCATTTAGGATCAACGGGAGTGGGAGCGGGTCGAGACGATGGTAACGTCTGTGACTGCAAAACATTGCCTAAACTAAGACTCTCGGAGCCCGTGTTACGTTTCTGTTTAGGCGGCGAGCAGTCTTCCGATGACTGCACAGGGTCAGAGCTGTCCCAATGGCTACAACCAGGACGCTGGACCTGTCCTGAAGGGACTGACTTCCGCTTTAAGGGTCTCGAAACCTTGCTCCACGGTTTCTTACGCGAGAAGCCTTCGGATGACGAGGAGAAAACCGCCTCGCTCGTCTTATGGTAGGGGCGGTCTTGACGAGACACGCCCGAAACCATAGAGGGAACGTCTGTTCGTTGGTTAAAGCCTCTCGTCCCCATAAGTCCTACGACATTACTTCTCCCTGGTGCATGGGAGCTTGCAAGAGGTCTCGGACTAGGCGAACGACAAGCACGAACAGACGAACCCTCGGTCGCAACACTGATAAAACTTTGCGCTCTAATCACTTTATCCCCACGATTTTCTAATGTGGCACTCTGACACTTTAACACTTTTACATCCGCCATGAGTTGATTACGGTCCGTAGCCAAAGATTCAACTCTCTCGCCCAATGCTTGAATGGCATGCAACATATCCCGCATTGATGGTTCATGAGTGCTAGTAGAGGGTTCAGGCACAACTACTACTGGGGAAGGATTAGGTTCAGGGGCATGGGAGGAGGAAAATTCTAATGATCTAAAGGAACTTCTCCTCACCCTATCTCTCTCTAGCTTACAAGAATACTTATCAAACTCTAGCCAGTCGAATTCCGAAAGTACCACGCACTCATCACACCGATCTCCTAATTGACAGGTTTTACCCCGGCAATTAGAACACACGGTATGTGGGTCGAGAGAGGCCTTTGGAAGACGTTTGTTACAATCCCTAGCATTACATTTACGAAATTTAGGAATTGGAGAAGGGTCAGCCATTTTGAAAAGTCAAAGAAAATCCAAAAACAATCCAAAGTCATCAACAATAAAATCTATCCAAAAAAGAGTTCAAGAGTTTTAATTGAAGATAAAAACACCTGCACTGCGAAAGCTCAAAACCAAAAAGAAGTACTTCACCAAGAATGACGAAAAACTCCAGGTCAACAGCGAGTAATGGAATCAACTTGTCGACAAGACCGACAGAGAAGAACTGGAGCTGTTTACATGTATATGCGGTATCTGGCCGATAGTTGGCGCTGGTGGGCACACCCGCAACCTTCATAGCGATCGCTCGCGAGTTTTTGTGTTTTTTCTGTCGAGCCGTCCGAGACGTCAGCTATTATATATTCACCGGCTAAGTTTAATATTTAAAAAAGATGGTTGACAGATGAACAAGAATTTTTTAATAGGTAGAAAAAAGTCACAACAAAGATAGTGCATTATAAATTCTTGAAAAAATCGATGTCACCAACAAAAGATTTTCAAAAGTTGATAAATTCAGGATGCCATTTCTTGTTATAAACATATTTATAATCAAAAGAAGAACATAGTCAACTTACGTTGAATATGTTCTATTGTAAACTTATGAACACATTTTGTTATAACATTGAGAAATTTATTGACAGTTAATGATCACTGTTCATTGAGAATTTGTTTATGATATTTTCAGCTTGGAATATATTTTTTTTTTCAAAATGGAACCTCATCGTGAGTAGTGGAATACCCAACTAAAATCAATTTGCCATGCTGATTAAACTGGGATGCAATTCATTACATAGCACACTTTACTCTTCCTATTTTTAAGTAAACCAAAATTTTTCAAAGTGCTATGCTTTAATTTCAGGTTCTAACAATCTTCAATTAAAATTCATTTTCATCCTCTGCACTTTTCAAAAGATAATAAGTACTAAGACATTTTAGCCTACCTAATGGTAAGATAAACATTTAGGCTTAAGATGATATAGTTTGTCCACTAACATATTCCAATTATTGTTCATACCTGATCCAAATTTGAGAGTGAGTTGGGGTCTTGTGACAATCCTTGGTATTGGCCTCTCAAGCGGTCTCCTGCCGCAATGCGACGGAACTTCTTCAAATCTACCACAAACAGAGCAGAAATGTGATACCTGCGACCAGCTAAATGGTTTCGCCAATATCCTTGCTTCCAAAACCTGTCATAAAATAAAAGAAAAATAGAGTAAAAATATCAATACTGTATAGAACAAACCTTCACAAATCTACAATCTTTTTATCAATATTGTCTGCTTATCCAGTAAATTTTTTGTACAAAAAGGTTTTGTGAAAAAAACTGTAAAATATCTTAAATGACATAATCTATTATATATAAAATATAAAGAATAGAGGGTTAGGAATGAAGTAAAGAGAGTTCTGTATGAGAAAGTGATTGTACCCACTGTGATGTCTGGATTAGAGTTGTGGGGAATGAAAATGACGGAGAGAGAAATTAATTGTGTTCAAGATGAAGCGTCTGAGGAATGAAGAAGTGAGGGCGAGAATGGGTAAAAGAAGTGAATTAGCAGCTAGAGTGGATATGTATGTGCTGAGGTGGTTTGGCCATTTAGAGAGAATGAAAAATTGACAAATGGCTGTCTGCTGAAAATGTTGATGAATGCTAGAGTTGATGGGAGAAGCACAAGAAGAACATCGAGGTTTGGGTGGATGGATGGAGTGAAGAAAGCTCTAGGTTATAGGAGGATAGATGTGAGAAGGGCAAAATTGTGTGCTAGATATAGGAATAAATGGCGAGTGATTGTGATGCGTTTCTAATAGGCCTTGCTGCTTCTTCTGGTCGTCTTGATGACTGCTGAGGTGGCAGCAGTAAGGGATTCAGCATATGAAGCTTCATTTGTTGTGAATAATGGGGGAGGGTGAGCTGTGGCATCCAATCAGTACCAAGCAAAGACCTTGTCTGAATCCCTTATCATGCTGGTAGGTCTGAAGAGGAGAAAAGTCCCCTTTTGTACTTTTTTTATGTTGGCTACCACCCAAAATTGGGGAAAGTGCCTTGGTAGATAGAAATAGATAGATAAAAAGTATACAAATCAAAACATTATTTACGAGGAAAAAAATAAAAGCAATTTAATGATACTGCTGTTCTATCTAAAATATTCATAATACACATCAACAGAAAAAATTAAGTGAACCAGTAATATTTTCAAAACCCCATCCATAAAAATACTAATTTTAAAACCTGTAAAAAGTTTATCAAAAATTAAAAAGCATCTATCACTAAGAAAGTAACTTCCATCTCTCTTCCTCTGAGTTTAACCAAAATTGTAAGAATTTCTATTTCATAGTCTAGCATACACTGGAGAAGTTTCTTGATACATAAACTTCTCTTGGGACTTAGCCCACCATACCTTGGATAAGTCTCTTGAACATGGAAAAACTTTGGTAAACTAGCCTACTTATTTGCACAGTAAAAGTGTAGATTCATTCTGAATGGCTTGTATTAGCATCATCCTAGGGTATGAATTCTTGGTTTCAAGAGTAACCTATATTCGTCTTGTCAGCGAAATTGGCTTACCCAGCATGGGTAATCCTCCAACTGATCTGCATGAGCAAGGGTATACTGTATACTTATACATATTTTCATCAATCTAAACTTTTATCTCGTCCTCATCAACTATATATGAAGAAAAATAAAATAAGGATTGATAAATGAATGTTGAGAGGATTGTAAAGATTCAAGAATACACACCCACTATCTGAGTGTTGTAATTAAAGGCCCTGTCTGCATTCATATGATATTTCCTTCTGTCTCCTATGTTCTTTGCAGGTAAAATTTTTTTTGTCTTAACAAGACACTGAACCATCCTCCCAGGAAGAGTTGCTTATTGACAGACATAACCTGCAAGCAAGGGGGCCTGTCTCGTGACTCACAAGCACCAGATGTTCAAACAGTGTAAATGTTGTGGCTGCTGCATCCCATTGAGAGGGGAATATAAGAGAGATAGAAGAGGCAGTCATGCTACCTCTCCTCAAGACTTATGCTAAACGTGAAAACTTGAGATGAGATGCATATTAGCCTTGTGAAGGAACTGGGAATGTCACACAACTACTGAGCACACATCTCAGGACCCAAGTTGAGGTAATGTCTGTAAGGGACAGGGAGGCAAAAATGGTGGAAAAGCTTCAGACCCATCTTCAGCAACAAGTATGCCAACAGATTAACAATAATGTCAGTCTAGGCTTACTAGTTCTTCCATGAGAAGGCAAAGGTATGCAATGAACAAATTTTCATCAGCAGGTAAGCAGCCTCACCAAGCCAGGAAGAACAGTGTCTGAACACTTCCTTCTTGTTAATGCATTGGAGAGCCATAACTTGACACTTATATGAAGTGATAGGGGTGCGATGGTCAAGAACTGGTGTTCACCACCAACAATCATTGGGTTTTTGGTATTTTCTAGAATGGAAATGTACAAGAAACAACAAAGACAACTACATAAAGGAAACACATGATGCAATATTGATACAAACAGTGGTACAGAAGAAAGGCCTTGTATGTTTAAAAGATTAGTAAGAAAACAATATAAATATGGTAATTCACAAACATTAAAGAACATCCAATATCAAACCAACCTGAATCCTTCAATTTCTTTACGAGATTCACAGAAAGGAACAAAGCCATATGGTGCTCCATCTAGGTTCTCATTATTGAGATCCTTAATATCTGCACGAACAATCTGGAATAAAAATGAAAAAAATAATAAATTGCATCTTATATCGTTTATTAATTTCCTTGTTTCCTTTTCTCACTGGGCTATTTTTCTCTGTTGGAGCCTTTGGGCTTATAGCATTTTGCTTTTCCAACTAAGGTTGTAGCTTGGCTAGTAATAATAGTAATAATAATAAAGCAAATGACAGGAAGAATAAATATCAATTACACTTACTGTGTTTAATAACTATTTCTTACTTTTAAAATGTGAGTGTAAGAACATAAGAACTTTGGTTATCAGATACAATAGCAGAAGCAGCAAAGTATTGAAGGTACATTACTGTAGTTGGAAGAGGTCTAAGGGAGACTTAGATTAAACCAAGTTGATTGCAGGACAACAATATATAGAATAAAAAAGGAAGATTAGATTTGCAGAAAAATGTTATTTTCACTAGTAAAATAAATTTTTGAATATACTTACCCGGTGATCATATAGCTGTCAGCTCTGCTACCCGACAGAAAAACCTAAGGACAAAATACGCCAGCGATCGCTATACAGGTAGGGGGTGTTCATCAACAGCGCCATCTGTCGCGCAGGTACTCAAGTACTCCCAGTAAACACAGAACCAATTTTCTCCTCGGTCCACTGGGTCTCTATTGGGGAGGAAGGGAGGGTCCTTTAATATATGATCACCGGGTAAGTATATTCAAAAATTTATTTTACTAATGAAAATAACATTTTTCAATATTAAACTTAGCCGGTGATCATATAGCTGATTCACACCCAGGGGGGTGGGTAGAGACCAGCATTATATGTTTACATTAAGAGCTAGGTATTTTGTATTTCATTTTAGTAGTTATTCAAAATAACAAACATAAAATCAATAAGTACCTGGTAAGGAAGTCGACTTGAACAATTACTCTGCCTTTTTAAGTACGTCTTCCTTACTGAGCCTCGCGATCCTCATAGGATGCTGAGCGACTCCTAGGAGCTGAAGTATGAAGGGTTGCAACCCATACTAAAGGACCTCATCAAAACCTCTAATCTAGGCGCTTCTCAAGAAAAGAATTTGACCACCCGCCAAATCAACTAGGATGCGAAAGGCTTCTTAGCCTTCCGGACAACCCAAAAAACAACAATAAAAAACATTTCAAGAGAAAGATTAAAAAGGTTATGGGATTATGGGAATGTAGTGGTTGAGCCCTCACCCACTACTGCACTCGCTGCTACGAATGGTCCCAGGGTGTAGCAGTTCTCGTAAAGAGACTGGACATCTTTAAGGTAAAATGATGCGAACACTGACTTGCTTCTCCAATAGGTTGCATCCATTACACTCTGCAGATATCTGTTTTGTTTGAAGGCTACTGAAGTTGCAACAGCTCTAACTTCATGTGTCCTTACCTTCAGCAAAGCATGGTCCTCCTCATTCAGATGGGAATGAGCTTCTCGAATCAAAAGTCTGATATAATAAGAAACTGCATTCTTCGACATAGGTAAAGAAGGTTTCTTAATAGCGCACCATAAAGCTTCTGACTGTCCTCGTAATGGTTTAGTACGTCTCAAATAGTACTTAAGAGCTCTTACAGGGCATAGGACTCTTTCTTGTTCATTTCCAACCAAATTAGAAAGGCTTGGAATATCGAACGATTTGGGCCAAGGACGAGAAGGAAGTTCGTTTTTGGCTAAAAAACCAAGCTGTAAGGAACATGTAGCCGTTTCAGATGAAAATCCAATGTTCCTGCTGAAGGCGTGTATCTCACTGACTCTTTTAGCTGTTGCTAAGCAGACGAGGAAAAGGGTCTTCAAAGTGAGATCTTTAAAAGAGGCTGATTGAAGTGGTTCGAACCTTTCTGACATAAGGAACCTTAGTACCACGTCTAAGTTCCAACCTGGAGTGGCCAACCGACGCTCCTTCGAGGTCTCAAAAGACTTAAGGAGGTCCTGTAGATCTTTGTTGTTGGAAAGATCTAAGCCTCTGTGACGGAAGACTGCTGCCAACATGCTTCTGTAACCCTTGATCGTGGGAGCTGAAAGAGATCTTTCCTTCCTTAGGTATAAAAGGAAGTCAGCTATCTGAGTTACAGAGGTACTGGTTGAGGATACTGATACCGACTTGCACCAGCTTCGGAAGACTTCCCACTTCGACTGGTAGACTTTAAGTGTGGATGTCCTCCTTGCTCTAGCAATCGCTCTGGCTGCCTCCTTCGAAAAGCCTCTAGCTCTCGAGAGTCTTTCGATAGTCTGAAGGCAGTCAGACGAAGAGCGTGGAGGCTTGGGTGTACCTTCTTTACGTGCGGCTGACGCAGAAGGTCCACTCTTAGAGGGAGTGTTCTGGGAACGTCTACTAGCCATTGCAGTACCTCGGTGAACCATTCTCTCGCGGGCCAGAGGGGAGCAACCAACGTCAACCTTGTCCCTTCGTGAGAGGCGAACTTCTGCAGTACTCTGTTGACAATCTTGAACGGGGGGAATGCATAAAGGTCTAGATGGGACCAATCCAGAAGAAAGGCATCTATGTGAACTGCTGCTGGGTCCGGAATCGGTGAGCAATAAATTGGGAGCCTCTTGGTCATCGAGGTTGCAAACAGATCTATGGTAGGCTGACCCCACAAGGCCCATAGTCTCTTGCATACATTCTTGTGAAGGGTCCACTCTGTTGGGATGATTTGACCCTTCCGGCTGAGGCGGTCTGCCATGACATTCATGTTGCCTTGAATGAACCTCGTTACTAGCGATATGTTTCGATCTCTTGACCAGGTGAGGAGGTCCCTTGCGATCTCGTACAACGTCCTCGAATGAGTCCCTCCTTGCTTGGAGATGTACGCCAAGGCTGTGGTGTTGTCGGAGTTCACCTCCACCACCTTGCCTAGAAGGAGGGACTTGAAGCTTCTCAAGGCCAGATGAACTGCCAGTAGCTCCTTGCAGTTGATGTGCAACGTTCTTTGATCCGCTTTCCACGTGCCCGAGCATTCCCGACCGTCCAATGTCGCACCCCAGCCCGTGTCCGATGCGTCCGAGAAGAGAATGTGGTTGGGGGTCTGAACAGCCAGTGGCAGACCCTCCCTGAGGAGAATGTTGTCCTTCCACCAAGTCAGTGAAGACTTCATCTTCTCGGAAATAGGAATCGAGACCGCTTCTAGCGTCTTGTCCTTTCTCCAGTGAACAGCTAGGTGAAATTGAAGGGGTCGGAGGTGGAGTCTCCCTAACACGATGAACTGGTCCAGTGATGAAAGCGTCCCTATCAGACTCATCCACTGTCTGACTGAACATCGGTCCTTCTTCAGCATGTTCTGGATGCATTCTTGGACTTGACTGATTCTGGGGGCCGACGGAAAAGCCCGAAAAGCTTGACTCTGAATCTCCATTCCTAGGTACACTATATTATTATTATTATTATTAAATGCTAAGCTACAACCCTAGTTGGAAAAGCAGGATGCTATAAGCCCAGGGGCCCCAACAGGGAAAATAGCTCAGTGAGGAAAGGAAACAAGGAAAAATAAAATATTTTAAGAATAGTAACAACATTTAAATAAATATTTCCTATATAAACAATAAAAACTTCAACAAAACAAGAGAAAGAGAAACTAGATACAATAGTGTGCCTGAGTGTACCCTCAAGCAAGAGAACTCTAACCCAAGACAGTGGAAGGCCATGGTACAGAGGCTATAGCACTACCCAAGACTAGAGAACAATGGTTTGATTTTGGAGTGTCCTTCTCCTAGAAGAGCTGCTTACCATAGCTAAAGAGTCTCTTCTACCCTTACCAAGAGGAAAGTAGCAACTGAACAATTACATTGCCGTAGTTAACCCCTTGGGTGAAGAAGAATTGTTTAGTAATCTCAGTGTTGTCAGGTGTATGAGGACAGAGGAGAATCTGTAAAGAATAGGCCAGACTATTCGGTGTCTGTGTAGGCAAAGGGAAAGAACCGTAACCAGAGAGAAGGATCCAATATGGTACTGTCTGGCCAGTCAAAGGACCCCCTAACTCTCTAGCGATAGTATCTCAACGGGCGGCTGGTGCCCTGGCCTGGGATGGGACGAGTTGGGACTTTTCCATATTGACCAGGAGACCCAATTCCTTGGTCAGATCCAGAGTCCACTTTAGATTCTCCAGACAGCGACGACTTGACGAAGCTCTTAGAAGCCAGTCGTCCAAATAGAGGGAGGCTCTGATGTCTGCTAAATGCAGGAATTTGGCAACATTCCTCATCAGTTTCGTAAAAACAAGAGGTGCCGTGCTTAGGCCAAAGCACAGGGCTTGAAACTGGTATACAACCTTCCCGAAAACGAACCTTAAAAAAGGTTGGGAATCTGGGTGGATGGGGACGTGAAAGTAAGCGTCCTTTAGGTCTAACGAGACCATCCAGTCTTCCTTCCTGACCGATGCTAGAACCGACTTTGTTGTCTCCATGGCGAACGTCTGCTTTGTGACAAAGACATTCAGAGCACTGACGTCTAGCACCGGCCTCCACCCTCCTGTCTTCTTCGCCACTAAGAAGAGACGGTTGTAGAAGCCCGGGGATTGATGGTCCCGGACTTTGACTACCGCTCCCTTTTGTAGTAAGAGAGACACCTCTTGCTGCAAAGCTAGTCTCTTGTCCTCCTCTCTGTACCTGGGAGAGAGGTCGATGGGAGTTGTTGCTAGAGGGGGCTTGCGCAAGAATGGAATCTTGTACCCCTCTCTGAGTAACTTCACAGATTGTGCGTCTGCGCCCCTGTTCTCCCAGGCCTGCCAGTAGTTCTTGAGCCTGGCTCCCACTGCTGTCTGAAGAAGGTGGCAGTCAGACTCTGCCTCTAAAGGACTTGGAACCCTTCTTCTTTTTGCCACGTTGACCTTCGGCACGAGCACCTCCTCTGCTGGAGGCTCTGCCACGAAAGGGCGGAATGAACCTTGACGCTGGAGTGTCCATCCTGGGTCTAGGCACGGAGGGCAAAGGGGTGGCTTTGCGTGCGGATGACGCAACCAGGTCATGAGTGTCTTTCTGGATCAAGGAGGCGGCAATCTCCTTGATCAACTCCTCAGGGAAGAGGCACTTTGAGAGAGGAGCAAACATAAGTTCCGACTTTTGACATGGGGTGACTCCAGCTGACAAGAAGGAGCAAAGGTGATCCCGCTTCTTGAGGACCCCAGACACGAAAGAAGCCGCAAGCTCACTAGAACCATCCCGTATGGCTTTGTCCATGCAGGACATAATGAGCATGGAAGTTTCCTTGTCAGAAGGGGAGGTCTTCCTGCTCAACGCTCCCAAACACCAGTCCAAAAAGTTAAAGACTTCGAATGCTCGAAATACTCCTTTCATTAGATGGTCCATATCCGAAGGAGTCCAACAAATCTTGGAGCGTCTCATGGCCAGCCTGCGGGGAGAGTCTACCAGACTTGAGAAGTCCCCCTGGGCAGAGGCAGGAACTCCCAAGCCGAGAACTTCTCCCGTGGCATACCAGACGCTAGATCTGGA
This sequence comes from Palaemon carinicauda, assembly GCF_036898095.1. Lineage (NCBI taxonomy): Eukaryota > Metazoa > Arthropoda > Malacostraca > Decapoda > Palaemonidae > Palaemon > Palaemon carinicauda. The sequence continues at coordinate 40,966,467 of NC_090731.1, read as the reverse complement.
AGCAAGCTTGGCCGGGGGAAACATGAAGGCTGTCTTCCCAAGTTGCTTTTTGGACTGCAACCAATCTCCCAGTACTCTTAAAGCTCTCTTGGACGAGCGAGCGAGTACGAGCTTCGTAAAGGCAGGTGCGGATGACTGCATGCCTAAAGCGAACTCAGAGGGAGGCGAGCGTGGTGCTGCAGACACAAACTGATCAGGATATAAATCCTTGAACAGCGCAAGCACTTTCCTAAAGTTTAAGGAGGGAGGCGTGGTCTTGGGTTCGTCGATGTCCGTGTGTTGGTCGTCAAGATGTGCAGCGTCGTCATCATCAGAGAGTCCATCGTCTGAATGTTGAGGAGGAAGCGGCAAAGGAGTAGGTAAAAGCTGGTCGGCTGAGTCCGGCAGCACGGGTGCATGCGTGGCTGCACTGGACCCAACGTCATGGAACTGTTGGTCAGTCTGTGAACTGGCAACAACCATAGCTGTGTGGGGACGCAAGGCGTCTACTCCTGACTGCGGTCGAGTAGCGGAAACCACAGTGGGTTGCGGAGGTTGACGCACAGCGTCAAAACACGGCAACTTAACTCCACACTCCTGTTGTTGTGGTAACACGCGAACGTCAACGGAGGGTTCCGTGCGTCGGTAAACGTCAACATGCGTCTGGCAGGGTCGACTGCGCATGGGTGGTGGAACTCTCACAGCTGGAGTGCGGGAGCAGGCAGCCTCAGCGTCTACTGGGCGCACAACCGTGATTGGTTGTAGGCTAACGGGTGCAGCGTCAACCTTCTCCGCACGATACTCCTGCATGAAAGAAGCTAACTGAGTCTGCATAGACTGTAGCAAAGACCACTTAGGGTCTACAGCAGCAGGTGCGGCAACAGACGGTGTTACTGCCTGTTGCGGTACCACTTTGCCTCTCTTAGGAGGTGTGCAGTCGTCAGAAGACTGCAGCGAGTCCGAACTGACCCAGTGGCTACACCTGGGCCGTTGGACTTGCGCGGAAGGGACCTTGCGTTTAAGAGGCCGTGAGACCTTGGTCCATCGTTTCTGGCGTGAAACCTCTTCCGCAGATGAGGAATGAACGGGCTCACTCGTCTTCTTGTGGGTGGGGCGATCTAGGAAAGATACGTCCGAAACCACGGAGGGAACGTCTGTCCGCTGATTAAAGCCTGTCGAACCCTTTGGTCGTACGACATTGCTTCTCCCCTGGGCTTGGGAGCTTGCAAGAGGTCCCGGACTGGGAGGACGACAGGCGCAAACAGACGCACCCTCATGCGTAACACTAACACTTTTCACTGCACTAACACTCACTTCACTTCCCACTGCACTTTTACCCTTCAACTCCCTGACGTCAGCCATGAGTTGGTTGCGGTCACTCGCCAATGACTCGACTCTCTCACCCAGAGCCTGGATGGCACGCATCATATCTGCCATCGAAGGTTGATGAGTGCTAGAAGGGGGGTCGGGAGTAACCACTACAGGGGAAGGAATAGGTTGTGGGGCATGGGGAGAGGAAAAATCAACTGAGCGAGACGAACTCCTCCTGACTCTATCTCTCTCTAGCCTACGTGAATATTTCAAGAATTCTTGAAAATCGAATTCCGAAAGCCCAACGCATTCCTCACATCGATCTTCCAATTGACAGGATTTACCCCGACAATTGGAACAAATGGTGTGCGGATCGATAGAGGCCTTCGGAAGACGCCTTGAACAGTCCCTAGCACTACACTTCCTGTATTTGGGGACTTGAGAAGGGTCAGACATCTTGAATTAGTCAAAGGGGGGATTCAAAATCTATCCAAGTCGTAAACAAATAATCCAAAATTCAATAAAAGAATGCAAGGAAGTATTGAAGATAACCTCTGCACAGCGAAAGCTAATAACCAGAAATGAATACTTCACCAAATAACGTGAAAATCAATCCAGAAAGCAACAGCGTATTTAGTAGGTCTTGCCAGTGGCACGACAGAGAGAAAATTGGTTCTGTGTTTACTGGGAGTACTTGAGTACCTGCGCGACAGATGGCGCTGTTGATGAACACCCCCTACCTGTATAGCGATCGCTGGTGTATTTTGTCCTTAGGTTTTTCTGTCGGGCAGCAGAGCTGACAGCTATATGATCACCGGCTAAGTTTAATATTGAAAAAAGAGAAATTATAATCCTTTTAATCCCTAATTTAACAAATATATTTAGCTCATTGCAAATTCTCCAATTTGGGTTCAAATAATTCTACGATGGATAACTGTTAACCCTCTTTGCCCTGTCTTGCCTTTGCTTTAGCAGAATTCTAATTATTCTATGCTACTCCTGCTTTTTTAACACTTTCATTAAATCTTTTAAAATTGTCAGCTGTAGGCTGTCAACTTTTCAGAAAACATGAGGTAATATATTCTCCACTTACACAATGACCTAAGATGAATCTATTATTAGCAAAACTGAACTTCAATCTTTAATCAACTTTCAAAATACCTTTGTAGTATAGCACATTCCTCTCCCATCCCTCTCACTGCATGTATATTATTAAGCTTCACTAATCTGTCATAGAAATATAGTTCTCTTATGAAGTTAATGGTCATTTAAAAGAAAATGGCAAAAATACACATAAGCTTTTCAATACTGTATCTTCCTTACCTGATCTGCATCAACAAAAATTATTTTCTTGATATCCAGGGGAAACAGTACATCCAAGAACAGAATCTTGTAGCCCCAAATGATACGCTGTTTCTCTGTTTGCTGATGTAGCCACCTTGGCCACTTGTACTGGACTAATTCATATTCAAAGCCAAATTCTTCAGCCAGTAAAGGTAAGGCATTCTGAAATGAAAGTACACAGCACTCAGTGTTAATTTCATAAACAGGTATCAGTTTTAAAGCCTGAATTACAACCTTTAAATCTTTGATAAAAATCATGATTTATGTCAGAAAAAAATAACTAACCTTAAGACTGGGGGAAAGGAAATTTTTGAGAAACCAGAACTTCACTGGAGCTTTTGTATGACGAAGAACCGACACCATCATTATTCTTAAAAATCGCTCGTACAAGTGGCCAGAAGCAACAGAGAAGATATTAACTTTTTCATCGGCATCTTCCTCCCCAGAACTTGAACTGAATGTACTGAAAACAGTTAGACATTAATAACATCAAGGGCATACCTAAGAATTTTCCAAACTGATAAAACTATACCAAAACAATTTCAACCATTGAGAGTTACAACTGTTGCAATGAAAGTATTCTGTATGAAACACCAGGTTAATTGCAATTTGATAGTAATAATACACAATTGTGTAAAAAAAACATGAAAACAATGCCAAGTGGCTAACAAATGACATTAAAACTTAAGTGGGCTGAATCTGATTGTACTCATTACAATGTGCAAATTTATTGCATAATAAAACATTTAAAAATTTTGGCATGTGGTGAGCAATTTTGTGAAAACTATTTTTTTTCTTACACCTGCCTAAAAGAATGAGATCATTAGAAAAATTAACAGTAATCAAAATAGAATTTTCTGGGTATATCAAGTCTGCGAAGTTGTCAAGACACATGAAGCCAATGTGATTCTTTACAACTGTAACTAACAAAAATAAAAATAAGATCACTAGGAATTTTGATGTTATAAAATTAAATTACCATTCACAAATAGAATTGCCAGCCTACTTGGTTTAAGTTTTCATATTACTCCCAACAATGGGGAGAAACTAGTAGAAAATTTATTTAATTATTTCCACTGACTATTCTTCAGAAAATTTTGATTTGATTTGATTTTTTTTTAATACCAATTGAAAATTCTGCTAATCTGTGTAGCACTAGACCGGGAAACTGAAGAATACAGTCAGACTTTACCTTTTGCACATTTGTAAATCTGATTATTTGTGGGGAGACCCTGAAATTCCATATGGAAATATTCATGGGTATTTACAGTATACTGAATTATAATACAAAAGATTAAACACCCTCAAAAGGAAAGGAAAAAAAAACAGTAAAACGCAAGAGCTTGAAAATTCACTTCAATAACAGTATCAGTCTCAACTTAACTTTCTAGCGAGTACGTTGAGCTGAATTTGGTTTCTTATACAACTCATTGCTTTTACGTCCTTTCAGTTAAGGTGCATTCACTTATTGTCAATATTATTCACTTATGTTCTTTCCTTATGCATAAACCTCCAATCATACAGCACTTAGTCTATCTGTCAGTTTTTAGGTTTGTGTGTCAAATTGACAATACATGGTGAATACCATTGGTATAATTAGATGTTACTATTTAGTTAATGTTCTTGGTTTTCCTCATTTTAAATGTCCAAAATATATTCATTGCATATCCACATAAATCTATGTCCCCATTCCTATTATTCCTTAATACAAACTTAATTCAAGCCCTGTGTTTTGAATAAAAATTTTTGGCATGTCTCTGTGCAAAAACTAAATGGAATGTGCTTGAGTAAGTTAAAGGTTGACCAACTTTACTATGGCTTCTTGACCTGGATGGTCAAGGGGATCTCTACTTTCCATCTTTCCAAGCACACTTGAATCCTCTTCACCTATGTTCTCTACTGGTGCCTCTATTATGTCTTCCTCCTCTTTCTTCTTCATAGTTTATATCTCTATACTGTTTCCTGCATGTCTTCTTTTCCATTGTTATCCATAAATTAAGTGATTGGTTGCCTGATGACCCCTCTTCAAAACCTTCTATTAAAGGCATCCTCTTCCCCTGATACAAATTGAAGGCTCTCTTCTTCACAATATCCATTTATATTTTTCCAACCTGTTTCTCCTCTACAAAAACCCTTCCCTGATGTCAACCCTACACATTACTTGGGCTTTCATTAATACAACTTATTTTGGTGGTTTACATTGTCTGCATTTATTGCTAGACTCCCTGGCCCTTTTTCTTGATAATTTATGTTTTTTTTTTTATTCTAAGATGATCATATTCAAATTTTCACTGGTTTATTTTCTTTGTCTTTCTTTCCTTCACTATTAGATTGCCACACAACAATAAGCAGTGCTAAGGAAGCCTTACCTGGTGAAACCAACCAATACATTTCTTTAATGATATTCATACTTCACATTATAATAAACTCATATGTTTCAGGTTCTCAACTCCTGTAAGTAACCTGTGTTACAGCTCCTTCACTATAAGTTAACAAATTCTTAATGTGATGCTTAAACATTGTGTTAAAAAATTTAATCCTTAACAATTTTCCAATATTAATTCTGATCTTTGATTTCTTTCTTAAAAGTAATTTCTACTCATCCACTTGACTGTGGCACTCATGTCACTGCTTTTATTTTTCTGGTCTGTGGTAAGTAGATGTGCATTACCTTTTATATTGTAATCACTTTAATCTTCAAAAACATTTCACTTATTCACCTGGCTTCTATTGTTTGTATCTTCAGACTTTTCATCTCTGACCAGAATATCTTGTTCCCTTTGTCACGTCTTATCATCATTCCAATAAAGAAGATTTTCATTAAAATGTTACTTTTATTAATAAAATAAATTTTTGAATATACTTACCCGGTGATCATATAGCTGCAACTCTGTTGCTCGACAGAAAAACCTACGGTCAAAATACGCCAGCGATCGCTATGCAGGTGGGGGTGTACATCAACAGCGCCATCTGTCGAGCAGGTACTTAGTACTCCAAGTCAACAAAGAACCAATTTTCTCCTCGGTCCACTGGGTCTCTATTGGGGAGGAAGGGAGGGTCCTTTAATATATGATCACCGGGTAAGTATATTCAAAAATTTATTTTATTAATAAAAATAACATTTTTCAATATTAAACTTAGCCGGTGATCATATAGCTGATTCACACCCAGGGGGGTGGGTAGAGACCAGCATTACATGTTTACATTATTATGAGCTAAGTATTTTGTATTTCATTTTAGCAGTTATTCAAAATAACAAACATAAAATAAATAAGTACCTGGTAAGGAAGTCGACTTGAACAATTACTCTGCCTTTTTAAGTACGTCTTCCTTACGGAGCCTCGCGATCCTCTTAGGATGCTGAGCGACCCCTAGGATCTGAAGTATCAAGGGTTGCAACCCATACAACAGGACCTCATCAAAACCTCTAATCTAGGCGCTTCTCAAGAAATGACTTTGACCACCCGCCAAATCAAGTAGGATGCGAAAGGCTTCTTAGCCTTCCGGACAACCCAAAAACAATAATAAAACATTTCAAGAGAAAGATTAAAAAGGTTATGGAATTAGGGAATTGTAGTGGTTGAGCCCTCACCCACTACTGCACTCGTTGCTACGAATGGTCCCAGAGTGTAGCAGTTCTCGTAAAGAGACTGGACATTCTTAAGATAAAAAGACGCGAACACTGATTTGCTTTTCCAATAGGTTGCGTCGATTATACTTTGCAGAGATCTATTTTGTTTAAAGGCCATGGAAGTTGCGACAGCTCTAACATCGTGTGTCCTTACCTTCAGCAAAGCTTGGTCTTCCTCATTCAGATGGGAATGAGCTTCTCGTATTAACAGTCTGATAAAATAGGATAAAGCATTCTTTGACATAGGCAAAGATGGATTCTTAACTGAACACCATAAAGCTTCAGACGGGCCTCGTAAAGGTTTTTAAATAGAACTTAAGAGCTCTTACAGGACATTAGACTCTTTCTAGTTCATTTCCAACCATACGATAATTTTGGAATATCGAACGATATTGGTCAAGGCCGAGAAGGCAGCTCGTGTTTGGCTAGAAAACCAAGTTGTAGAACATGTAGCCGTTTCGGATGAGAATCCGATGTTCTTGCTGAAGGCATGAATCTCACTGACTCTTTTAGCTGTGGCTAAGCATATCAGGAAAAGAGTCTTAAAGGTGAGATCTTTCAGGGAGGCTGATTGTAGCAGTTCGAACCTGTCTGACATAAGGAATCTTAGTACCACGTCTAAATTCCAACCAGGTGTAACCAAACGACGCTCCTTCGTGGTCTCAAAAGACTTAAGGAGGTCCTATAGATCTTTATTGTTGGAAAGATCTAAGCCTCTGTGACGGAAGACTGATGCCAACATGCTTCTGTAACCCTTGATAGTGGGAGCTGAAAGAGATCGTTCTTTCCTCAGATATAAGAGAAAGTCAGCTATTTGAGTTACAGAGGTACTGGTCGAGGATACGGATACTGACTTGCACCAGTTTCGGAAGATTTCCCACTTCGATTGGTAGACTCTAAGTGTGGATATTCTCCTTGCTCTAGCAATCGCTCTGGTTGCCTCCTTCGAAAAGCCTCTAGCTCTCGAGAGTCTTTCAATAGTCTGAAGGCAGTCAGACGAAGAGCGTGGAGGCCTTGGTGTACCTTCTTTACGCGTGGCTGACATAGAAGGTCCACCCTTAGGGGAAGTGTTCTGGGAACGTCTACTAGCCATCGAAGTACCTCGGTGAGCCATTCTCTCGCGGGCCAGAGGGAAGCAACTAGCGTCAACCTTGTCCCTTCGTGAGAGGCGAACTTCTGCAGTACCTTGTTGACAATCTTGAACGGAGGGAATGCATATAGATCTAGATGTGACCAATCTAGTAGAAAGGCATCTATATGAACTGCTGCTGGGTCCGGGATTGGTGAGCCAAATATTGGGAGCCTCTTGGTCATCGAGGTTGCGAAGAGATCTATGGTTGGCTGGCCCCAGGTGGCCCAAAGTCTCTTGCATACATTCTTGTGGAGGGTCCATTCTGTTGGAATTATTTGTCCCTTCCGACTGAGACAATCTGCCATGACATTCAAGTTGCCTTGGATGAACCTCATTACTAGTGAAATGTCTAGACCTTTTGACCAGGTGAGGAGGTCCCTTGCGATCTCGTACAATGTCAGAGAGTAGGTCCCTCCTTGCTTGGAGATGTACGCCAAAGCCGTGGTGTTGTCCGAGTTCACCTCCACCACTTTGCCTTGAAGGAGAGACCTGAAGCTTTTCCAGGTCAGACGTACTGCCAGTAGCTCCTTGCAGTTGAAATGCATTGTCCTTTGACTCGAGTTCCATAATCCCGAGCATTCCCTACCGTCTAATGTCGCACCCCAGCCTACGTCCGATGCGTCCGAGAAGAGAACGTGGTTGGGAGTCTGAACAGTCAGGGGAAGACCCTCTCTAAGGTTGATATAGTCCTTTCACCAAGTCAGACAAGACTTTATCTTTCCGGAAACCGGGATCGAGACCGCTTCTAGCGTCTTGTCCTTTTTCCAGTGAAAAGCTAGATGGTATAGAAGAGGACGGAGGAGTAGTCTTCCTAGTGACACAAATTGATCCACGGATGACAGTGTCCCTACCAGACTCATCCACAGCCTGACTGGGCAGCGTTCCTTCTTCAGCATCTTCTGGATGGATAGCAGTGCTGGGGGTTGATCGTCATGTTCAGCAACGTCCTCATCAGAGGGTTCCTCATCCGAAACTGATGAGGAAACGGCAACGGAGTGGGCAACATCTGACTCGCTGAATCCGGTCGCACTGGTGGATGCGTGATGGAGCCGGACGCAATATCATGGCACTGCTGCACAGTCTGTGAACTGTCAACAACCATGGGTGCGCGAGGAAGTACAGCGTCAACCCGAAACTGTCTAGACTGTCTGGGTTGTGCAGTCAACACCCTACCGGGTTGCTGAGGTTGACGCACTGCGTCACAACAAGTCACCTCTGCTGGTTGTTGAACGTCTTCCTAGTGACACACTGAACGTCAACAACCACCTCCGAGCGTCGCTTAACGTCAACGTGCGACTGGCAACCCACACTGGGTCGCATCGGTGGAGGAACCACCTCAACTGGCAGACGCGAGTAGGATACCTCAGCGTCAACAGGGCGCACAACCAACCGGTTGGCAGGTTGTTGGCCAGAAGGTTCTTCTCCGCATTTAAGTCCTCTATCAAGGACACAAGCTTGGACTGCATGTCTTGCAGCAAAGCCCATTTAGGGTCTACGGAAGCAGGTGTGGCAACAGACGGGGTTAGCGACTGAGGCGGAACCATTTACCATCCCTGGAAGCCTTGTTATGTGTGACATAATAGTACAGCAAAACTTCAAAGGCTCGACAAAAGTTGAGAAGTTGACTTGTAAACAGCTTGGAGCGTCTCCTGGCTAGGCGCCAGGGCGAGTCTACCAGAATTGAGAAGTCTATCTGGGCAGAGGCATGAACTCCCAAGCCGAGAACTTCTCTCGTGTCCTATCAGACTCTCGCTCTATAAGCCAGTTTAAAAGAAGGGAAATCAAAGGCTGTATCCCTAAAACTCCTCCTGGTGCAAAAACCAGTCGCCTAGCCAACGTAACGCTCTCTAGGAGAGCGAGAGAGCACTAGCTTAACAACAACGGCTTCGAAGTAGCTAGGCCTAGTGTAAGTTCTGACGTTTAGGCGAACGAGGAGCAGCAGTTACAAGATCCGGACGAAGATCCTTAAAAAATCATCATGATTTAATTAAAGTCCATAGGAGGCTAAGCAGCTTAAGGCTCCTCTCCAAATGACAGAGTCCTCAAAGGAATATCAGTAGGAGGGAGAACAGCACTTTCTCATCTACAGGAACCTTGTCCGATAAAAGCTAGGTTATCTCAGTGAGTCTCTCACTGGTGCATTAGTAGCAGACCAGAAGGCAACGTCATGTAACTGCTTGACAGTCTGTGAACTGTCAACAACTGAACTGTCAACCACAACAGGTGCGTGAGGACATACAGCACTGGTGCATTAGTAGCAGACCAGAAGGCAACGTCATGTAACTGCTTGACAGTCTGTGATCTGTCAACAACTGAACTGTCAACCACAACAGGTGCGTGAGGACATACAGTGTTCACTCGAGACTGCTTTGACTGTCTATACTGAGCAGTCAAAACAACTCTAGAATGCGGAGGTTGACGCACCGCGTCAAAACAAAACAACTTAGGTTGTTGTTGTAACTCGCGAACGTCAGGTACACTGCGCATGGGTGGCGGGACTCTCACAGCTGGAGTGCGGGAGAAGGTAGCCTCAGCGTCAACTGAACGCACAACCGTGGTTGGTTGTAGGCTAACGGGTGCAGCGTCAACCTTCTCAGCACGAAAGTCCTGCATTAAAGATGTTAACTGTGTCTGCATGGTCTGCAGCAAAGACCACTTAGGGTCTACAGTAGCAGGTGCGGCAACAGACGGTGTTACTGCCTGTTGCGGTACCGCTTTGCCTCTCTTAGGAGGTGAGCAGTCGTCGGAAGACTGCAGCGAGCCCGAACTGACCCAGTGGCTACAACTGGGCCGTTGGACTTGCGCGGAAGGGACCGACTTGCGCTTAATAAGCTGCGATACCTTGGTCCATGGTTTCTTACGAGAAACCTCTTCCGCAGACGAGAAGTAAATGGGCTCTCTCGTCTTTGTGTGGGTGTGGCGATCTTGGGTAGATACGCCCGAAACCACGGAGGGAAACGTCTGTTCGTTGATCAAGGCCTGACGAACTCATAAGTCGTTCGACATTACTTCTCCCCTGGGCTTGGGAGCTTGCAAGAGGTCCCGGACTAGGTGAACGACAGGCACGAACAGACGAACCCTCGGACGCAACACTGTAACACTTTGCGCATATCACTTTATCACTTCGATTTTCTGTTTTGCACTTATTTCACTGAAATCGAAACTTATACTGATTTCTACCTGAAACACGCAATTCTACCCTTCATTAAAAGGTAGTAATTGCAAAAACAGTCGTATAATGCAGCTCATTAATACTAGCAAAAACAGAAAACATATATAAAGATAAAGAATTCAGTGGCTGGGAAAGAGACTAAACACTAGTTCAAATAAACTACGTTTACAATCTCTCACCGCACATAGCCTGGGGACAAGAATAAAACCCTAGAAACGTTTTACCTTCTTCCCCGTACAGCGACTAGGGAGGAGAGTAACACGAGAACAACGTTACCCGCTTGAACGGAACGTTTTTTCTCCTCTCTCTCCCTCCGTCTCTATCTCTCTCTCTCTTTCTCTCTTGAATTCGCACCTGAGAGAAGAGCCCAATTATAAATCGTCAAAAAAACATGTTATTTGGCTAAAGGAAAAAACTGAAAGGTTTTCCAAATAAAAAGTTCCTTTAATTTAGAATTTAAACCATTTAAGCTAAGAAAGAATGAACGAAACGTCAGAATCGATTTACTCTTACTGCAAAGTGAAACCGTGATACACTCTCTCTCTATCGTAACGATAGAGCGCATGTTGAACGTCCTGAACGTCAACAACTGCTAGTCTAAAAAACTAAACGTTAGTTCATCTTTGAAAACAGTACGAAGACTATCAAAGAAATTCTTTCATAAAACATTAAATTTAAAAAGTTTTAAATTCTTTAAAGGCTAAATACGATATAACGGGCTCAACGTTGATTAACTTCGGTTCCAAGTTAGGACCGCCTACTATCAGGAAAGGTCGCATATAAACAAAACAAAAATTTATTTTTATATGTTTATAATAAATGGAAAGTTAATCGAAGAGGCCTAATAAAGGCGGAGAGATATAAAATATATAGATCTATAACGTGTTAAGCAAAATTACTAAAAACCTAAACACACTTCCGTCTAAGGGAAGGGTCGGCCATTTAAAAGTGAAAGAGAGTCCATACTCTCTTTGTCACCATAATTAAATCTATCCAAAACGAGTTCAAGTTTTGAGATGAAGATAAAACCCCTGCATAGCGAAAGCTCAAAACTAGAATAGTGTACTTCACCAAATAGTTGTGAAAACAAATCCAGTTAGTAACAGCGTATTAGTAGGTCTTGCCGGTAGCCCGACAGAGAGAAAATTGGTTCTTTGTTGACTTGGAGTACTAAGTACCTGCTCGACAGATGGCGCTGTTGATGTACACCCCCACCTGCATAGCGATCGCTGGCGTATTTTGACCGTAGGTTTTTCTGTCGAGCAACAGAGTTGCAGCTATATGATCACCGGCTAAGTTTAATATTGAAAAATGTGATTTTTCCATCACTTATACAGTATTCATGATGCATGTGTATGCTTTGTGCTTGCACCTTGAAGCATACAGCATAATGAGTAATGGGTGGTTTAACTGAAGTAAATTATATCCAAGTCACAACAGCTTTTGTGCCAGCCTATCAATACTTTCACGAACACGACAAATACCAATGTTACTTCTTCTTGGCATTTCTTCCAATTCCCTAACTTCTAACATGCTCCAGTTTCCTACTACCATTCAGGCTAATGACTGCGTGGTTTAGCCGAGTTCCCTACACTAAGAATAAAAATAATAATGATAACAATCATAATGATTGTGGTTATGATTCAAATAATGATAATGAAATAATTTTCAATTACTAGATAATAAAATTACTCCCAAGTCAAGTCAGCGAGTCACCAATGTGACCAAGTCTATATCCAATGTGATCAACAATCAAGTTACCATGATACTTCTACAACTGGCTTGAAACTCCAAATTGACTATCTTCAAGGATATCGATGCTCTAATCTTGGTTAAGATAACATCACTCATACTGTTGGGAGAAACTGTTCAAATATATGATATCCAGGATTCTTGTCCTAACAGAGATGGTGTTTCTGAGAATCATATATATTGAGCGTGTTTTAGGAAATCTATTTTCATCATCTGGAGTATGAAGCCATTATTGATACAAAAAGTAATAAATAACGTTTGTTTGTTGTATGAACACATAAGTAAAAAATTATACATTTCATTAATATAAAGAAAACCCACTTGCTAGTCAATAAAGACCATATCCATGAAATATCAAGAGGAAGCAGAGATTTTACAAAACTAACTATAAATAATGCCTCTATGAGAAAAACTACATCTGAATAAACAATAACATTATTTACACTTGGATTACTATGAGTTAATGAGAAATGAAAAAGGATTATGTCAACTTACTAAAGTACAGTATACAAGAACAGAAAAAAGTTTGAATGCATTCTGCTACATGACATGCATACATAACAACTATAACAAATATTACATCTATCTTAAAAGGGAATCATGCACAAAATGGTTAGTACCTTTGCCACCAAGTCTTAGCTAGAGCATACATCTTCCTTAACATGACACAGCATTCTTCTACTACGGGGCCGATAATTGGCATGCTTGTGAAATAAAAGAAAAACTGTAAAAAAATTATATCTAGATTTACTCCCTTAACATAAAAGTATAAAACATAAAATGAAATTAAATCACCTCATTAGTGATATCAAATTGGTTGGAAGCATTATCTTTCTTTAGGGTTTTTTATAGCAGGTATAATATTTTTTGTCAATTCTATTTTCTTACCGAGAATACCTTAAGAATGAAATTCTAACATCATATAACATGGAACAGGTCAAGTAATAGGAATCCTGGCCAGAAATGGCTACAAAAGATATTTCTAAACATATTTACACTTGATATAATTTTCACATTCAAATAAATTTTAGAAGTTCATTAGCTTTTTATCCCGATTAAAACAGGAGAATCAAATGTACAAAAATGGAAAATGATTATGAAAAAAAAAAAAAAAAAAACCGTAGGGAGTGATTTGAACAGTACCTGTTTGTGCCCAGATGAATTAGCTTTGAAAATAATATTTTCCTAATAACAAATGTCTAACAATTTAGTAACTTTTTTAATTATATTTACATTTCAAGCAAGAAAATTATAAGTCACCAGCAAGAGATTATATGAAAGTATGATTGAATACTGCTTTACTGTATTAAAAATATTAATACAAATTTTTTTTATCTAATTACTGCAACAATTCTACCATCTTATTTAGTTAAGAACTACAATTCTTACGCATGCCATCACTTATTTTGTTAAGTGATTTGTTTGGATTTGCTTAAACAATTCTTTCCATAAAGTTATGAAAAGAGATTATACCTCTGAAAAGTATTACTCCCTCCAAGAAGGATACCTCTCTCTTCTTCAAGAATACCTTGCAATATTTTGATATCTTAAACATTAACCAAAGTACTAAATATGTTTGTGAATTATGAACTCCCCCTAAATTCTCTACACTTTCAGGATACTAGGACAAAAATGCACTATTCCCTACATTCCTAGAGGTATTAGGCACCATATTAATGAAAGAACTAGTACTATCACTGGGAATGAAAGTGTATGTTCTAAAGGAGCACCTGTTGCATTTGAAAGTGTAATGTTTTTTTCAAAGCAACTGTTTAGCATAGAATTATGTTCCTACAACCAGAAACTATGATAAAAACAGTATCAGCTCATTAATTTGGGATGAGAGGAAATGCAATATGGAACATCATTAATTGAGGCAAACAAAGGTTGATCCTGAGTGCTTAGCTCCGAGACAGAAGTCAAGTACTGGTAAATGCATCAACAGTCTAAATTGAGCTTCTCCTGCAGACTCATTACGTAAATGTGTAATGAATCAGAAGTCCAAATGTGCCAAGTAGGGGCTACAGAAGAAACTGTAATATATGTCTGCGAAGAGAGAGTAATAAGGGAAATCAAAGTTTATTCTGCTTGAATTTATTTTCCGTTGCACTTTGTCTGAATAACAATAATAGCAACACACACAGCCAACATGGAAAGATGAGGAAAGGATATGCAATCGGCATACAAGCACTATGAAGGGAATCAGAAGTAACTGGGGAAACATAAAATTGCATGGGTAGAGAATTATTTTGTAAAAGAAGCCAATTGTAACAAAATCCCAGCAGTCTGTAACTAAATCCCAGCAGTATTTGCCCGTGCTACTTTAACACTAATCTCCACCTCCCAGGTAACCTATGCAGTACTAGAAAAAGATGGGACCCTCTTCAACATTTTGATATTAAGAATTTTGTCATTTGTTTATCCAAGCAATTATAGTATCTTCTACATCTACTGTTTAGTTCACAATAATGACCCCTCCATGCAGTACAAAAGGTATGAGGGTCTATGCCTTCTAATGATAGCCTATTAATGGGGCATTTGACACAAGAGTATCAAATTCTTAGTAATTTGTATTTCTACTAGTATACTTACCACGGACTACTCTCTCAGGAGCTACTATTTAGTTTAAACTTACGAACAGAAAATTTTTCCCCCAACCAGGACTCCATTCCAGGTGAGAGGCATAAGGCCTCAGGCCGGTAAAATGCCCCAGGGTATGTTCCCTCTGCAAAGCGACCTTCCACAGCTTTTGACCCACAATGCACCAAGAAGGCCGTGTCAGGCCTGATAAGGACAGGGCAAAGGTCGCCATTCATACTCAAACCAGGTGCCCCCGTTGTCTCAGTGCCAGCTACTTCTGAAAACTAGTGGGATAGGTAGGGTGGGACAGAACTTCGAGAGTAGTCCGTGGTAAGTATGCTAGGAAAAATACAAATTACTAAGAATTTTATATTTGTTCCGATGAATTTTATATTTGTTCCGATGCATTGTAACCACGGACTACTCTCTCAGGAGACTTAGGCTTAGGAGGTGGGAACTGAAACGAGGAAGGGGCGGAAGACAAGGTGATATGGAAGGCTTGTTGGGGAAAAAACTTCAAGAAACTTCAAGAAACCTGCAATAACACTCACCCAAGTTGGGGGACATCCATCGACGTAGAACAGTCATACGTGCCATGTAGCTGGAGAGGGGGTTAAGGAACTCACCGCATCTCCCACCTCAGACGTTAACACTGTGTGCAAGTCGTGGCATGAAATCCCCTGTTGTGCCACCACAATGGGGCCGAGTCTGTACTCATCGAGAGACACTAAGGAGCAGTCTTTCAGGTAATGGGAAGTGAAGGTGTTCTGCCTCTTCCACACACCTGCTTTAAGAACTTGTGCCACTGACATATTCTTAGAAAAGGCCATTGATGTACTGATGGACCTGATATCATGGGGCCAGGCAGACAAGGGTGCCGGCTTATCCTTCGCTAAATACGCCCTTCGAATTACCTCCCTGAGCCAGTAGGAAATCGTGTTCTTCGAAATCGCCTTCCTCAATTTGCCCGTGGAGACAAACAGGTGTTTCATGGTGGGCCTTAAGCGGGACGTCGATTCCAGGTACTTCTGGAGAGCCCTAACCGGACACAGCAGAAGGTCCTCTGAGTCCTCTGACTTAGGGATGGCTGGGATCACCACCTCCGAGAACCTTGGATCTGAGACCGCTGGGTTCTGGGTCTTGGCTACGAAGTAGGGCACAAAAGTTAGGGCTGCCTCCTTCCAGCCGATAGAGTGACTAACGTTGGCTGCCAGCCAATGCAATTCGCCCACCCTTTTGGAAGAGGCCAGGGCGAGGAGGAACACAGTCTTCAGGGTCAATTCTCTGTCTAGGGCCTGCCACAGGGACTCGAACGGTGGTTTCTTGAGGGAGTCCCACTCCGGAGCCATCAAGGAGTGAGGAGGGCACGAATGCTCAAAACTCTTGATAAGCATGGACAGTTGCCCGGAACCACCCAGGTCTATTCCTTTCAACCACACGATCTGTCCCAAGGCAGCTCTGACCCCTTTGATGGATGGCACCGACATGTTCCTATCTAGGCGTAGGTGAACGAAGTAATCTGCTATCGTCGGGATGGAGGCTCCTATGGGCTTACAGTCGTTCTTCCGGCACCATTTGTAGAACCCTAGCCATTTAGCTTGGTATATGGCCCTCGAGGAGGAGCGGAGGCAGCCCGTCATCTGAGAGGCCGCCCTTGGGGAGAATCCTTCCCTCGTCAGGAGGCACTCAATAACCTCCACGCGTGAAGGGATAGGTTTCCGACACCCTCGTGAAACTTCAGAAAGTGAGGCGGCCTGAGAAGGTCTCCTCTGACGGGAAGGGGCCACGGCTGGGCCACTGCTAGGTCTCGTAGATTGGGGAAACACTCCTTTTCCGGCCACCAGGGGGCTATTAGAGTCAGCTGAGCCCCTTTGGAAGTCCTTAGTCTATTTCGGGTCTGCCGCAGGAGCCCGAACGGAGGGAACGTGTAGGCATCCAGGCCGTCCCACGGAGTTGAAAGGCGTCTTCCATGACTGCTGTTGGATCCGGGACTGGGGAGCAAAACACTGGTAGTTTGGCGTTCAGCCTGGTTGCAAAGAGGTCCATGGAGGGAGACCCAACACCTTGCTATGACACTCTTTGCTACTTCTGGATGAAGGGACCACTCGGTGCCTTGGACTTGGCCTCTCCTGCTCAAGCCGTCTGCCACCACGTTTCTTTTTCCTGGAATGAATCTCGCCGTCAGGGTAGTCCCATTTCCCTCAGCCCAGGTTAGAATCTCCTCCGTCAGATCCTGTAGAAGACGGGACATCAGATCGTCCTACTTCTTGATATGGGCGACCAACGTGGAGTTGTCCGACATTAGGGAGATTTTTCTGCCGCTGACTTCGTCCGCCAGGGACAGTAGGGCCCTCTGCGCTGCCAGGAGTTCTAGCTCATTTATGTGGAGGGTTTTCTCCTCCTCGCTCCACAGACCCGATACTGACTTGTCCTGCAGGTGGGCTTCCCAGCCCTCCTTTGACGCGTCTGTGAATAGTAGTACCTCCGGAGGAGAGTCCGGGAGGGATACCCCCCCAGTCACTGGAGAGCCTCCCTGGATGCCTGCGATAGGAAGAGCTCCTTTGGACGATCCCTGGTCTGAGGAGCTATCAGTCTTTTCATGTCCCACTGGATTGGATGTAGTTGTATCCTGCCCAGAGGGACCAACTTTTCCAAGGACACCAGGTGACCCACGAGCCTCTGCCACTGATGAAGGTTGGCCGTTTCCCCCCTGAGGATCGATTGACTGACTTCTTCCAGGCGTTCGAGCCTCTCTGACGTGGGGAAGGCCTTGGCTTGGGCTGAACATAAATCCATTCCCAGGTACACTGTCCTCGTGGAGGGAGATAGTTGGGACTTCTCCCAATTCACGACAATCCCCAACTCGTTGCATAATTCCACCAACTTATCCCTCTGCATGATGAGGTTGCCCTTCGACCCCGAGAGAAGGAGCCAGTCGTCTAGGTACCTCAAGAGCCTGATACCCCTCTCGTGGGTCCAACGCGACACCAGGGTAAAGGCCTTTGTGAACACTTGGGGGGCTGTGGAGAGACCAAAGAAGAGGGTGCAGAACTGGAAGACCTCTTCTCCCCAATTGAACTTCTGGAATTTCCTGCTGGAGGGGTGTACTGGGATTTGGAAATAAGCGTCCTTTAAGTCTATGGACAGCATGAAGTCGCCCTGCCTGATAGCAGCCAGGACAGTGCGAGGGGTTTCCATCTTGAAAGGCGTCTTCCTGATGAATTTGTTGAGGGAGAAAAGGTCTATCACCAGTCTCTGACCTCCTGTGGCTTTTCCCACCAGGAAGAGCCGACTGAAGGACCCAAATTCTTGTAAGGGTGCTCGCTGGACAGCGCCTTTCTGTAGTAACCCGCAGATCTCCTCTCCTAAGGCCAATCTCCTGGCCTTGTCCTTGGGGGTAGTAGTCTGGGCTTGTGCGCCCATTATTAACGGGGGTAGGACGTCCTCGGAGGGCAATCTGTACCCATCGCGAAGGACTTGAATATTCCATAGGTCCGCGCCCTGGGCAGCCCATGCTTCCCACCGCTAATTGAGGCATCCCCCCACTGCGTGGTCGTCGGTTCTGTCCGAACCCCTCCCGACCGTTAGGAGGGGCGCTTCTGCCTGGGGCGGAGGAGGGCTGCGGGTGTCTGGACCAGCCTGGAGTGGCGGGAGCCTGTGGAGAGGGAGGTGGAGGCCTGTTAACTGCTGTAGGAGGCCTTGGTCTGGGAGCCTCCCTATTCTCATGATTATGATGTCTGGAAGAGGAGCTGGAGGCCCTGTGGAGAGCGACATCTCTGTTGTCCCTCCTCCACTTATCGAGGGTTTCTTCAATTAACCTGTCATCAAACAGCGCCTCGTTTGACAACGGCAAGTTTCGTAGGTTCCTTATTTCCCTCGAGGGAAGCCTCCTCGGCATCCTGTGAAGAACTGTGTCCCTCCTACGAAGGACGATGTTGGAAGCGGCTACCAGGGACTGTTCCGCTAGGAAGGAGATGGCCCTCACACCTGACACTGCAACTTCCATAAACTGTTCCTTGGCCTGGTCTGACCAACCCGGCTGTTGCAGAGCCAAGGAACCTATGGCGTGGTGTTGGCGTTGGACCCCAGGTCCAACTACGAGGAGACAGAGAATGAAGACCACAGTGCTGACTCGAGGGCGACGATCTCCAGGATAGAAAAGGCAACCGAAGCCCAGGTAACCTTATCCTCCGATAATCCTGGGGACAGGGATGCCAAGTTCCCTTCTACGGGTCTGGCTGTCTGTGGGAAATCCTCAGGGGCGTAAAATCTTCGATGCCTTACCCTCAGGTAAGGCAACAACTTCATTGACCCCGAGGCCATCAGAGAATTCTTGGGGTCGGCGATGGCCGCACTAATCTTCCCCAGCTTTCTGCCCAGAGATGGGACCAAGGGGATAGACACAGGGGGACGAGCTTCTCGAAGGATGCCAAACTGCTCCTCTAACAAAGAAACTTCCCCTGGAGGAAAAACAGCGATTGGCTCCAGCAGGTTATTGAGGTGCCTGATGAGCGCCAACACCCTGGAGAAGGAGGAGGAGTCTTCCACCAAAGGGTCCTCTTCTGCCAGACCCTCCGATGACTGGTGGGCATCATCTCCAAAGAGTCTCCCCTCCGTGGTCCTGTCCACAAAGGGGAGGATGAGCCCTAGGCAGAGCCTCCAGGTGGAGCCTCTGCTCTACGCCCACTTGATGAGGCATGATAGTCTAGGGGACCTCTATAACCTTGGGAGCCCCTTGAAGAATTTGATGACTCGCGACTGCCTGCCGCATCCTCTAGCCTTCTCTTCTTGGGGTCGGGGTCCACCAATACCAATGAAGGAGGGTGAGAACGCGTTAGGGTCCTCAAAGAGTGTGTTCCTCCACCGTTCTCTTCTTCTCTCCCTCGCCTATAGTCCTGCGAAGGAGGCTGGAATGATGATGGGGGCATCCCCTGAAGGGTTTGTTCTTCCCAAGACAACAAAGGATCTTTCGTAGGAGACCTGAACGGGGTCCTTGGAATGTTTCCCAGTGTTCCTGATCCCAAGGGGAAGGATCCGAGAAAAGGTCGCCCTGATGTAGGTGAGGGATGGCTTCCGACGATGGGGTGGCAGTCGCCGGTTTGGCAAAGGTGGGGGGCGCTGGGTTGGAGAAGGCAGCAGGCCAAGATGGCGGCGCAGCTGCCAATGCGGAGGCGGCAGGCCAAGATGGCGGCGCGGCGGCGTGAGCCGATGAGGAGGCCAGTGAGGCAGCTTTAATAGATGGCGCTGGCGGCTGAGGGGTCGCCCGGTATCCACGAGACTGCCATCCGGTAAGAGGAGGTGGTGCGCACGTGTGGGCAGGCCAAGATGGCGGCTCTGGCGGCCGGTCGGAGCGCACCACGTATTAGACACGTGGGGCGGTCGACTCGCTCATCTTGTCGATCTTTACCTCCAAACTCCCAAGAAGGGATATGAGTGCCGAACTCACTGAAGGGGACAGTAGAGGCGGGGCCGATAACAACGGGGAGTCCGGTTGAATCGGCGTGGTCCCTTCTCTCTTGTTGATCTGTTAGTGATGGCAATATCGACGAAAGGGAAGGAATTACCGAAGAACAGCTCGACAAAGGTCTCAAGCCATTGTCTTTCTTCGAGGAAGAACATTCCATTTTTCCTTTCTTTTTCCTCTTCGTGGCCATATGAGCCCATTGGATTTCAGACCACTCAATACATTCACTACATGTATCGCTCTGAGTACAGGCATGACCATAACACGAGGTACACAAAGAATGAGGATCAATTTCCAAACGTGAAAGGAAAGCCGAACATGCTTTCCCATTCACGCCGGGACAACGACATTGAACACGAGTGATCCATCTCAACACAAACACTATGCATACACAATAAGCGAAAACGCAAACGCAGGTCACAGTTTAAGTCGCAAGCAAAAACTATAGGTCTACACTGGGCAACGACCAGAGTACGAAATGGCGACCTTGCCCTGTCCTTATCAGGCCTGACATGGCCTTCTTCTTGGTGCATTGTGGGTCAAAAACAGTGGAAGGTCGCTTTGCGCAGGGAACATACCCTGGGGCATTTTACCAGACAGAGGCCTTATGCCTCTTGCCTGGTATGGAGTCCTGGTTAGGGGAAAAATTGTCTGGTCGCAAATTTAAACTAAAGAGTAACTCCTGAGAGAGTAGTCCGTGGTTACAATGCATCGGAACACACTAGTTTTAAAAGCAGAAAAAGCAGACCATATACGTAGTTAATACTCAAAAGGAAGTAGAATAACACTGGAAAATAACTGTGCAAAAGAATTAAAAAAATAATCTAAGAACTGGGGAACACCATAGGCTCTGAACAAGTTAGCTATCATACAATTAGTCACTAAGTTATTATCCAAGAACGATAGTTATTATCCAAGAACGAGATGAGATTTAACTGAACATTCCCTACCAGTTGTAGCTGATCTAATTTTACATCCACTTGGGATTTGTGCAACATGGATGGGTAAGAAAACTAATAGGTTAATAGTAAGACAATTAAAGTTGCTGAGATCTCTAATAACTAGATTATAAGATACAAGCAGTTTTCTTGTCACTTTTATACTTAACAGTATCAAGCTACCCTTTCAACTTATCTGAAGGAAGAAACAGAACACTACTTTTATTTAACAGTGCAATATTATATCTTCCTTCCAGTCTTATCCAATTTCTATGAATTATCCCCAATAACCAAAATGTTATTTTCCTTAGTAAAATAAATTTTTGAATATACTTACCCGATGATCATGTAGCTGCAACTCTGTTGCCCGACAGAAAAAACCTACGGTCGGGATACGCCAGCGATCGCTGTACAGATGGGGGTGTACAACAACAGCGCCATCTGTCGAGTAGGTACTCAGTTACTTCTTGTCAACAAGAACCAATTTACTCCTCGGTCCACTGGGTCTCTATGGGGAGGAAGGGAGGGTCCTTAAATTCATGATCATCGGGTAAGTATATTCAAAAATTTATTTTACTAAGGAAAATAACATTTTTCAATATTAATCTTACCCGATGATCATGTAGCTGATTCACACCCAGGGGGATGGGTGGAGACCAGCATACATGTTAACATTAGAAGCTAAGTATCCCGTATTTCATTTTAGCAGTTATTCAAAATAACAACATAAAATAAATAAGTACCTGGTAAGGAAGTCGACTTGAACAATTACTCTGCCTTTTTAAGTACGTCTTCCTTACTGAGCCTCGCGATCCTCATAGGATGCTGAGCGACTCCTAGGAGCTGAAGTATGAAGGGTTGCAACCCATACTAAAGGTCCTCATCAAAACCTCTAATCTAGGCGCTTCTCAAGAAATGATTTTGACCACCCGCCAAATCAAGTAGGATGCGAAAGGCTTCTTAGCCTTCCGGACAACCCAAAAATATTTCAAGAGAAAGATTAAAAACGTTCTGGAATTAGGGAATTGTAGTGGTGGAGCCCCCACCACTACTGCACTCGTTGCTACGAATGGTCCCAGAGTGTAGCAGTTCTCGTAAAGAGACTGGACATTCTTAAGATAAAAGACGCGAACACTGATTTGCTTTTCCAATAGGTTGCGTCGAATATACTTTGCAGAGATCTATTTTGTTTAAAGGCCACGGAAGTTGTGACAGCTCTAACTTCGTGTGTCCTTACCTTCAGCCAAGCTTGGTCTTCCTCATTCAGAAGGGAATGAGCTTCTCGTATTAACAGTCTGATAAAATAGGATAAAGAATTCTCTGACATAGGCAAAGATGGATTCTTAACTGAACACCATAAAGCTTCAGACGGGCCTCGTAAAGGTTTTTTAAAAAAGAACTTAAGAGCTCTTACAGGACATAATAATCTTTCTAGTTCATTTCCAACCATACGATAAGCTTGGAATATCGAATGATATTGGTCAAGGCCGAGAAGGCAGCTCGTGTTTGGCTAGAAAACCAAGTTGTAGAACATGTAGCCGTTTCGGATGAGAATCCGATGTTCTTGCTAAAGGCATGAATCTCACTGACTCTTTTAGCTGTGGTTAAGCATATCAGGAAAAGAGTCTTAAAGGTGAGATCTTTCAGGGAGGCTGATTGAAGTGGTTCGAACCTGTCTGACATAAGGAATCTTAGAACCACGTCTAAATTCCAACCAGGTGTAACCAAACGACGCTCCTTCGTGGTCTCAAAAGACTTAAGGAGGTCCTGTAGATCTTTATTGTTGGAAAGATCTAAGCCTCTGTGACGGAAGACTGATGCCAACATGCTTCTGTAACCCTTGATAGTGGGAGCTGAAAGAGATCGTTCTTTCCTCAGATATAAGAGGAAGTCAGCTATTTGAGTTACAGAGGTACTGGTCGAGGATACGGATACTGACTTGCACCAGTTTCGGAAGATTTCCCACTTCGATTGGTAGACTCTAAGGGTGGATGTTCTCCTTGCTCTAGCAATCGCTCTGGTTGCCTCCTTCGAAAAACCTCTAGTTCTCGAGAGTCTTTCGATATTCTGAAGGCAGTCAGACGAAGAGCGTGGAGGCCTTGGAGTACCTTCTTTACGCGTGGCAGACGTAGCAGGTCCACCCTTAGGGGAAGTGTTCTGGGAACGTCTACTAGCCATCGAAGTACCTCGGTAAGTTATTCTCTCGCGGGCCAGAGGGAAGCAACTAGCGTCAACTTTGTTCCTTCGTGAGAGGCGAACTTCTGCAGTACCTTGTTGACAATCTAGAACGGAGGGAATGCACATAGATCTAGATGAGACCAATCTAGTAGAAAGGCATCTATATGAACTACTGCTGGGTCCGGGATAGGTGAGCAAAGTATTGGGAGCCTCTTGGTCATCGAGGTTGCGAAGAGATCTATGGTTGGCAGGCCCCAGGTGGCCCAAAGTCTCTTGCATACATCCTTGTGGAGGGTCCAATATGTTGGAATTATTTGTCCCTTCCTACTGAGACAATCTGCTATGACATTCAAGTTGCCTTGGATGAACCTCGTTACTAGTGAAAAGTCTAGACCTGTTGAACAGGAGAGGAGGTCATTTGCGAACTCGTACCATGTCAGAGAGTAGGTCCCTCCTTGCTTGGAGATGTACGTCAAAGCAGGGAGTTGACCGTGTTCACCTCCACCACTTTGCCTTGAAGGAGAGACCTGAAGCTTTTCCAGGTCAGACGTACTGCCAGAAGCTTCTTGCAGTTGAAATGCATTGTCCTTTGACTCGAGTTCCATAATCCCGAGCATTCCCTACCGTCTAATGTCGCACCCCAGCCTACGTCCGATGCGTCCGAGAAGAGAACGTGGTTGGGAGTCTGAACAGTCAGGGGAAGACCCTTTCAAAGGTTGATAAAGTCCTTTCACCAAGTCAGACCAGACTTTATCTTTCCGGAAACCGGGATCGAGACCGCTTCTAGCGTCTTGTCCTTTTCCAGTGAAAAGCTAGATGATACAGAAGAGGACGGAGGTGTAGTCTTCCAAGTGACACAAATTGAACCACGGATGACAGTGTCCTAACCAGACTCATCCACAGCCTGACGGGGCAGTGTTCCTTCTTCAGCATCTTCTGGATGGATAGCAGGGCTGGGGGTTGATCGTCTTGTTCAGCAATGTCCTCATCAGAGGGTTCCTCATCCGAAACTGATGAGGAAACGGCAACGGAGTGGGCAACGTCTGACTCGCTGAATCCCGTCGCACTGGTGGATGCGTGACGGAGCCGGACACAAGATCATGGTACTGCTGCACAGTCTGTGAACTGTCAACCATGGGGACGCGAGGAAGTACAGCGTCAACCTGAAACTGTCTTGACTGTCTGGGTTGTGCAGTCAACCCCTTACCGGGTTGCTGAGGTTGCCGCACTGCGTCACAACAAGTCACCTCTGCTGGTTGTTGAACGTCTTCCTAGTGACACACTGAACGTCCACAACCACCTCCGAGAGTCGCTTAACGTCAACGTGCGACTGGCAACCCACACTGGGTCGCACCGGTGGAGGAACCATCTCAACTGGCGGACGTGAGTAGGATACCTCAGCGTCAACAGGGCGTACAACCAACCGGTAGGAAGGTTGTTGGCTAGAAGGTTCTTCTCCGTAAAAAATCCTCTATCAAGGACACAAGCTTGGACTGCATGTCTTGCAACAAAGCCCATTAGGGTCTATGGGAGCAGGTGTGGCAACAGACGGGGTTAGCGACTGAAGCGGAACCATTTACCATCCCTGGAAGCATTGTTATGCTTTAATTAAAGTCCATAGGAGGCTAAGCAGCATAAGGCTCCTCTCCAAATGACAGAGTCCTCAAAGGAATATCAGAAGGAGGGAGAACAGCCCTTTCTCATCTACAAGAACCATGTCCGAGAAAAGCTAGGTTATCTCAGTGAGGGTCTCACTGGTGCATAAGCAGCAGACCAGAAGGCAACGTTATGTAACTGCTTGACAGTCTGTGAACTGTCAAAAACTGAACTGTCAACCACAACAGGTGCGTGAGGACATACAGCACTGGTGCATTAGTAGCAGACCAGAAGGCAACGTCATGTAACTGCTTGACAGTCTGTGAGCTGGCAACAACCAAAGCTGTGTGGGGAAGCCTCAACTCCTGACTGACTAGTCTGCTGCGGGCGAGTGGCGGTAACCACAGTGGGTTGCGGAGGCTGACACACCGTGTCAAAACACGGCAGCTTGTGGTAGCTCGCGCACGGCAACGGAGTGCTCCGTGTGTCTGTGGGAGTCAGCATGCGTCTGGCAGGGTCGACTGCGCATGGGTGGAGGAGCTCTCACAACAAGAGTGTGGGAGCAGGCAGCCATGCTGGGCGCACAACCGTGGCAGGCTGTAGGCAAACGGGTGCATCGTCAACCTTCTCCGCAGTCGGAGTGTGGGAGCAGGCAACAACCAAAGCGGAGTGGTGGTGCGTGGTGGGGACTGCCGTGGGTTGCGGAAACTAACGCATTGCGTCAAAACACGGCAGCTTGACTCCACCTTCCCACTGCTGATGCGGTAGCTCACGCATGTTAACGGAGGGAGCCGCACGTCGGCTAACGTTAACATGCGTCTGGCAGGGTCGATTGCGCATCGGAGGTGGAGCTCTCCGCAGCCGGAGTGTGGGAGCAGGCAGCCTCAGCGTGAGCTGGGCGCACAACCGTGGCAGGTTGTAAGCTAACGAGAGCAGTGTAAACCTTCTCCACACGAAACTCCTGCATAAACGCAGCTAACTGAGTCTGCATAGACTGCAGTAAAGACCACTTAGGGTCTACAAAAAACAGCAACAAACGGAGCTACTGTCCGTTGTGACTGAGGGTCTAAAACAGCTGGTACGGCAACAGACGGAGTTACTGCCTGTTGCGGTACCACCTTGCCTCTCTTGGGAGGTGTGCAGTCGTCGGATGACTGCAGCGAGTCCGAACTGACCCAGTGGCTACACCTAAGCCGTTGGACTTGCGCGGAAGGGACCGACTTGCACTTAAAAGCTGCAAGATTTGGTCCATGGTTTCTACGATAAACCTCTTCCGCAGACGAGGAATAAATGGGCTCTCTCGTCTTTGTGTGGGTGGGGCGATCTCACGTCGGCAACGTGTGTAGATACGCCCGAAACCTCGGAGGGAAAAAAGTCTGTTCGTCGATCAAGGCCTGTGGAACCCATAAGTCGTTCGACATTACTTCTCCCCTGGGCTTGGGAGCTTGTAAGAGGTCCCGGACTAGGTGAACAACTGGCACGAACAGACGAACCCTCGGACGCAACACTGTAACACTTTGCGCATATCACTTTATCACTTTTGATTTTCTGTTTGCACTTATTTCACTGAAATCGAAACTTTAACTGATTTCTACCTGAAACACGCAATCCTATCCTTCATTAAAAGGTAGTAATTGCGAAAACAGTTTAACAATGCAACAGAAAAACATAAATAAAGATAAAGAATTCAGTGGCTGGAAAAGAGATTAAACACTAGATCAAATAAACTACGTTTACAATCTCTCACCGCATAAAACCTGGGAACAAGAATAAAACTCTAGAAACGTTTTACCTTCTTCCCCTACAGCGACTAGGGAGAAGAGTAAAAAACGAATTCAGTGGCTGGAAAAGAGACTAAACACTAGATCAAATAAACTACGTTTACAATCTCTCACCGCATAAAGCCTGGGAACAAGAATAAAACTCTAGAAACGTTTTACCTTCTTCCCCAACAGCGACTAGGGAGAAGAGTAAAAAACGAGAACAACGTTACCCGCTTGAACGAAACGTTTATTCTCCTCTCTCTCCCTCCGTCTCTATCTCTCTCTCTCTTCTCTCTTGACTTAGCACCTGAGAGAAGAGCCCAATTATATATCCTTAAAACATGTTATTTGCTAAAGGAAAAAACTGAAAGGTTTCCCAAATAAAAAGTTCCTTTATTTAGAATTTAAACCATTTAAGCTAAGAAAGAATGAACGAAACGCTAGAATCGGTTTACTCTTACTGCAACGTGAAACCGTGATACACTCTCTCTCTATCGTAACGATAGAGCGCATGTTGAACGTTCTGAACGTCAACAACTGCGGAGACTAAAAACTAAACGTTAGTTCATCTTTGAAAACAGTACAAGACTATCAAAGAAATTCTTTCATAAAACATTAAAATTAAAAAAGTATTAAATTCTTAAAAGGTTAAAAACGATATAACGGGCTCAATGCTAATTAACTTCGATTCCAAGTAAGGACCGCCTACTATTAGGAAAGGTCGCATATAAACAAACATAAAAATTAATTTTTTATAAGTTTATAATAAATGGAAAGTTAATCGAAGAGGCCTATAAAGGCGGAGAGAAATAAAATAAATAGATCTATAACTTGTTAAGCAAAATTACCAAAAACCTAAACACACTTCCGTCTAAGGGAAGGGTCGGCCCTTTAAAAGTGAAAGAGAGTCCATACTCTCTTCGTCACCATAATTAAATCTATCCAAAACGAGTTCAAGTTTTGAAATGAAGATAAAACCCCTGCATAGCGAAAGCTCAAAACTGGAATAGTGTACTTCACCAAATCGTTGTGAAAACAAAACCAGTTAGGGACGGCGTATTTAGTAGGTCTTGCCGGTGGCACGACAGAGGAAAAATTGGTTCTTGTTGACAAGAAGTAACTGAGTACCTACTCGACAGATGGCGCTGTTGTTGTACACCCCCATCTGTATAGCGATCGCTGGCGTATCCCGACCGTAGGTTTTTTCTGTCGGGCAACAGAGTTGCAGCTACATGATCATCGGGTAAGATTAATATTGAAAAATCATAACCCATGACTTTCACATATCAAGAGTGTTAGGCATCTTCATACATGACAACTTTTCCTGTAACAATAATAGTTTTAGAATAGTCACATATAAACTTCTCCAATTAACCAGATTACAAGTAGTAAAATAAAAATTACTTTGTTATCACATACATTGAAGGTATACATACAGTATGATAACAAATTTAATAAGAACAAAATTTCAGCAAGAGTTTCACAGACTCCAAGTACGTAAAAAAGATGAATAAACAATTGTAAACTTTCACAACAACAAACCACTTACCGACATTAATCTTTATTGCATCTAATTAATAAACTACTAACAATTTTTATCAAAACTCACCTTGTGATAGAATTCCAGAGACCACCAGACTCTTCGTTATCATCTACTAATAATTCCATGTTTTGTTTCCCAGGTTGTTTTGCTACTCGAATTTTAACAACTTGCGACCGAAAACTACTCATTATTATTTCTACATCTGCAGCACCTGCTGGAGTGTCCGTTCCCTCATGACTGAAAATGCAGTGATAAGAATAAATACAGCAAAAGGATATATACACAGAATTCTACATAAAGTAATCCCTCACCATATCCTAGCTTATCTATCACTCCACAAGGACATTATACAGTACTGTATGTAAATCTATATCTAAGACTTCTCATTATATTGTGGGTTTTTGAAGGCAAATAAGTTTCATATATTTTCAAATCTTAAATATATTTGTTTAAAATTGTAACTTTTGGGCTGAAAACTTAATACTGTAATGTAAATTACAGTAATAAAAACAAATAAATTCAGTGCGGTAGTGAGAACCTAACGTATAGAGTTTGCTTAGTTTGTCGGGAAGAAAATGCCTAGTATACGGTAGGTGACACAAACAATCGCACATCAGTATTGAAAAGAAAATTCGGGAAGAGTGATGAGTGCAGCCTGGCTTGCCCATATGATTTTGTACAAGGGTAACTATTGGCCAACAGAGAAAACATGACCAATCAGAGCATGCTCATCAGTATCCTGACCACTGATTAGTTGTTGGACCACAGGATCACTCTCATGAAACTCACACTGTTCATTTTGCTTCTATACCTTAGTACACTGCATCTTTGTGTGTGTGTGGTTTTCTTTGGGGGGGGGGGGCAAAGATTGTGAATTGCTTTTAAACCCTACAATACCAGGTAAACATTATGTACCTTTTAAGGTTTCTGGCAGTGAAGTTCGAGTATGCGAGGAAGATGCTTACTAAAGTAGAGAAAATTAATCTCTTTGACATACCTAAGGAAGGGATAAGCTATGCTGACGTAGGCCGCCATTACCGCTTCAACATATCTACAGTTTTCTACATCAAAAAGGACCAAAAGAATATAATGACGACTGCAGTGTCACTTTTAGCAAACAATGAAAAGAGTGGAGGATGGAGTTTACATATCCTCAGTGTTAGAGTGCTCTGATTTTAATTTTTTCATTTATGTACATGCAAAGAGGTGTCTGCAGTAAAAGTAAATTTAAGCTCAAAAAGTGTTTAGGAGCATATAACATGTTTATAAGAGAATGCAATCTCAGAAGTACAGGGTGGTTTTAGAAGAGGTAGGGGTTGTATGAATCAGATTTTTACAGTTAACCAAACATGCAAGAAACATTTAGCAAAAGGTAAGGAGGTGTATGTTGCGTTTATGGATCTGGAGAAAGCGTATGATAGAGTTGATAGGGAAGCAATGTGGAATGTGATGAGGTTATATGGAGTTGGTGGAAGGTTGTTGCAAGCAGTGAAAAGTTTCTACAAAGGTAGTAAAGCATGTGTTAGGATAGGAAATGAAGTGAACGATTGGTTTCCGGTGAGAGTGGGGCTGAGACAGGGATGTGTGATGTCGCCGTGGTTGTTTAACTTGTATGTTAATGGAGTGGTGAGAGAGGTGAATGCTCGAGTGCTTGGACGAGAATTGAATTTAGACGAGAATGACCATGAATGGGAGGTAAATCAGTTGTTGTTTGCGGATGATACTGTACTGGTTGCAGACGCGTAAGAGCAGCTTGGCCGATTAGTGACAGTTTTTGGAAGGGAGTGTGAGAGAAGGAAGTTGAGAGTTAATGTGGGTAAGAGTAAGGTTATGAGATGTATGAGAAGGGAAGGTGGTGCGAGGTTGAATGTCATGTTGAATGGAGAGTTACTTGAGGAGGTGGATCATTTTAAGTACTTAGGGTCTGTTGTTGCAGCAAATAGTGGAGTGGAAGCAGATGTACGTCAGAGAGTGAATGAAGGATGCTAAGTGTTGGGGGCAGTTAAGGGAGTAGTAAAAATAGAGGGTTGGGCATGAATGTAGAGAGTTCTGTATGAGAAAGTGATTGTACCACCTGTGATGTATGGATCGGAGTTGTGGGGAATGAAAGTGACAGAGAGACAGAAATTGAATGTGTTCTTGATGAAGTGTCTAAGGAATATGGCTGGTTTATCTCGAGTAAATAGGGTTAGGAACGAAGTAGTGAGGGTGAGAACGGGTGTAATAAATGAGCTAGCAGCTAGAGTGGATATGAATGTGTTGAGGTGGTTTGGCCATGTTGAGAGAATGGAAAAGTGGCTGTCTGCTGAAGAAGGTGATGAATGCAAGAGTTGATGGGAGAAGTACAAGAGGAAGGCCAAGATTTGGGTGGAGGGATGGAGTAAAGGAAGCTCTGGGTGATAGGAGGATAGATGTGAGAGAGGCGAGAGAGCGTGCTTGAAATAGGAATGAAGGGCGAGCGATTGTGACGCAGTTCCGGTAGGCCCTGCTGCTTCCTCCGGTGCCTTGGATGACCGCGGTGGTAGCAGCAGTAGGGGATTCAGCGTTATGAAGCTTCATCTGTGGTGGATAACGAGGGAAGGTGGGCTGTGGCACCCTAGTAGTACCAGCCGAACTCGGTTGAGTCCCTTGTCAGGCTGCGAGGAACGTAGCGAGGAGAGGTCCCCTTTTTTGCTTCATTTGTTCAATGTCGGCTACCCCCAAAAATTTGGGGAAGTGCCTTGGTAAATGTATGTATATTATTATTATTATTATCATTATTATTATTATTATTATTGGAGTTGGTGGAAGGTTGCTGCAAGCAGTGAAAAGTTTCTACAAAGGTAGTAAAGCATTTGTTAGGATAGGAAATGAAGTGAGCGATTGGTTACCGGTGAAAGTGGGACTGAGACAGGGATGTGTGATGTCACCATGGTTGTTTAACTTGTATGTTGATGGAGTGGTGAGAGAGGTGAATGCTTGAGTGCTTGGACGAGGATTGAATTTGGTAGACGAGAATGACCATAAATAGGAGGTAAATCAGTTGTTGTTTGCGGATGATACTGTACTGGTTGCAGACGTGAAAGAGAAGCTTGGCCGATTGGTGACAGAATTTGGAAGGGTGTGTGAGAGAAGGAAGTTGAGAGTTAATGTGGGTAAGAGTAAGGTTATGAGATGTACAAGAAGGGAAGGTGGTGCGAGGTTGAATGTCATGTTGAATGGAGAGTTATTTGAGGAGGTGGATCAGTTTAAGTACTTGGGGTCTGTTGTTGCAGCAAATGGTGGAGTGGAAGCAGATGTACGTCAGAGAGTGAATGAAGGATGCAAAGTGTTGGGGACAGTTAAGGGAGTAGTAAAAAATAAGAGGATTGGGCATGAATGTAAAGAGAGTTCTGTATGAGAAAGTGATTGTACCACCTGTGATGTATGGATCGGAGTTTTGGTGAATGAAAGTAACAGAGAGACAAAAATTGAATGTGTTCGAGATGAAGTGTCTAAGGTGTATAGCTGGAGTATCTCAAGTAGATAGGGTTAGGAACGAAGTAGTGAGGGTGAGAACGGGTGTAAGAAATGAGTTAGCAGCTGGAGTGGATATGAATGTATTGAGGTGGTTTGGCCATGATGAGAGAATGGAAAATGGCTGTCTGCTAAAGAAGGTGATGAATGCAAGAGTTGATGGGAGAAGTACAAAAGGAAGGCCAAGGTTTGGGTGGATGGATGGAGTGAAGGAAGCTCTGGGTGATAGGAGGATAGATGTGAGAGAGGCAAGAGAGCATGCTAGAAATAGGAATGAATGGCGAGTGATTGTGACACAGTTCCGGTAGGCCCTGCTGCTTCCTCCGGTGCCTTGGATGACCACGGAGGTAGCAGCAGTAGGGGATTCAGCATTATGAAGCTTCATCTGATAATGTGGAAGGGTGGGCTGTGCCACCCTAGTAGTACCAGCCGAACACGGTTCAGTCCCTTGTCAGGCTGGGAAGAGTGTAGAGAGGAGACGTCCCCTTTTTTGTTTCAATTGTTTGATGTCGGCTACCCCCCAAAATTGGGGGAAGTGCCTTGGTATATGTATGTATGTATGTATTATTATTATTATTACTTGGTAAGCTACAACCTTAGTTGGAAAAGCAGGATGATATAAGCCCAGGGGTTCCAACAGGGGAAATTGCTCAGTGAGGAAAGGAAACAAGGAAAAATAAAACATTTTAGGAACAGCAACAACACCAAAATAAATATTTCTTATATAAACTATAAAAACTTTAACAAAACAAGAGAATGAGAAATAAGATAGAATAGTGTGTCCAAGTATACCCTCAAGCACGAGTGAGTTTTATAAAAGCTCAAATTTGTAAAAAAAATATGAAAAAAAAACACTGTAAATTTTTATACGGTATCTATTTCACAGTTTTCATGTTATCACAGGGGTCTAGAACGTGGGATATACTTTATATTGATATACAGTACCTAATTAATTGCTAAGTTATAATATTCACATCAGAAAATTTTGAGTGGGATTACTAGTACTACTGTATGCTTTGGTTTGATATTCGAATACACTGCATATCATTACAATTATCAAGAATTTAAACTTTTAGCTTCCTTGCATTATCAATAGTTTAAATGATCACTAAAACTACTTTGGAGATTTTGTGAAGAAAATCTTTTTATCATTTGTCTCCCCTTTAAAAGCTGTAGCATGTTCCAATTTCCTTTTCATAACATATCAATATACAAATTCATATTTGCTTTTCTACTAAACGTGGACTAAGCAAACTAACTAGGATGTTGGGAAGACCTCAGTATGAATGGCAAAAAACATAATGATTGATGTCACAAATACCCAACATTTTTACTAAAACATCAAATATTAAGCCATGAATTCTTTAGCCAACTTACCCTATGTACTAAGCAGATGTTAACAGAATAAATTGTTTGAAAAATTATGTACCTGGCTATACTATAGATATCAGCTGATCGTCCTTGTCTCAATCTTAGCAACCAAGCTCCTGGGTTAGCTTTCAGTTGGAAGTATCCTAAATTTGCCATGACAATGGTATCAACCTGAAAGAAAGAAAGAAAGATCTCAAACACACAGAATATCAACATGAATAATTATCATTGGGAGGGCTATCAAGCAATT
This sequence comes from Palaemon carinicauda, assembly GCF_036898095.1. Lineage (NCBI taxonomy): Eukaryota > Metazoa > Arthropoda > Malacostraca > Decapoda > Palaemonidae > Palaemon > Palaemon carinicauda. Next base: position 40,932,968 of record NC_090731.1, on the reverse strand, counting down.
ACTGACATTCACAAAGAAAACTCTAGTGGGACTTTTCATGAAGGAACTCGCTAGAAGAATATGGTAGATATGATTTCTATGGCAATACCCTGAGTTTCAATTGTGTTGATGCTATCTTTTTATCATCAAAACATGTGCCACTGATACCATTCCTTCCAGAGTCATAAAGGGAATGAGAGCCATTTCAAAATCTACATGGATAATGCAACCTATTCAAAGTTTAAACATGTAAAAAAACTATTTGGAGTGTATGGATGAAGAAATAATTTTGAAGACTAACCAAAGAAAAAATAAATCTAAAGTTTGTATGGAGAAAATATCAAGCTCAATATGAGTAATTCTTACAATAATAAAGATTATTATTCAAACTAAACGGGCATGTGCAGTACTGTACAATAAGCCTTGAAGTCGTTAACATGAAAAACAAAACAGGAAACTATCTATATGAAGAAGGAGTAAGATATGTCAATAAATTGACATGTTAATAATTAAAGATTTACCAAAAAAGAAAAAAAATAGCATTCTTTTTGTGGATGAGTAAGTCTTAGAGCATTAGAATTGATAGGCATCTAATACTGGGCAGCAAAATAATTAGAACCTCAACAGATTATGGAGGTCATACTTAGAAAAATTAGTACACATAAGGTGTTGAGGTGCTGTCAATAATTGTGTTAACTGAACTCCACTAAAATATACAGCTTATGGAAAATTTCCAGGGAGGAGTCTTAATCATAATTCCTCTTGTTAAGAAAATATGAAGCTCCACTTCAAACAATCTTAGCTGGTAATACTTATAATTGAGCCAATGGTCACAACCTATCAATCCACTGTACATGAATAAATAAATATTATCATAATATAGTTTGTCAAGACCAAAGAGTATGACTACACACAGGAATCATTTGAAGGATAAGTGTTATCATGAAAATTTACAGAGTAAAGAGACCAAAGAGAATGATGAAAAGAAGAGGAAAGGATGCAATTTGAATAGGAATACTGTATTACTTCCATGAATCTATGGGGGGGAATCATCTTAGACTCTGCTTGGATAGAGGAATCAATATCATCTGGGGCCTAAATGTATGCCAGAAACATACTGATTGAACTACAAGATTGGGATGATTATTCTACAATCTGGTCATACCTGGAATAATATATCCAAAATACTGTGTGGTATTGAGCCTTATGATGGAGAAGACATGACTATTAGAATCAACTGCATACCTAGTATTATGAACAGGATGGTACAGTCTTGGAAGATCTGGGTGCAAAACAAGTTCAAAGTTGTTTACCAGCAAGAAACAGAGATGTAAACTAAATGCTAGTACTGAGGCACATTGCTGGGAATGTAGATCACTTTGACAGGCTAGTTAAGGTAAACTACTGATTCAACTTTTCTTGTTGATAAGCTAGAACTTGAAACATAGGAACATGTAAATATTGAGTAAGATTGGTTAAACTCAAAGAGGCAATAAAACAGAAAAATTACTCTAAAATTCCTGGGAATGATACCATAAAATTAAGTGCTCACAAATTCAAGAAATCTTTTAAAAGCTTGATAAAAGGAATAATCATAATACAATCAATACACAAGGGAATATGTCTTTTAAACCTAAGAGACATACAAATATATTAGAATAAAAGAATTTCGAGTACATGACCATGAAATAGTTTCTAACAATAAACATTCTACCAAATACAGAAACAGAGTATAAATAATGAAAGATAACGAATACAATAAATAAACATAAAATATACTGTACCATGACTGGTTGCTGTCTGTTGCCAAGAGTGAACTGTAATCCACGTGGGGGGTTCCCTGATGACTGTTCGAAGCAGTGGCCTTCTAGAAGCAAGTGTTCTAACTCAAACTCACTAGAAGTAGAATTAATTGTTAGAAAAACATAAACAAAAAATGAATGTATCTTAAACATTTAACATTGGTGTTATAATTTACTTCAAGTAATTGTTTTCTGAAAGTTAGGAGGTACACAAAAAAATAAGTCCTTTGATCAATAATGGATATTCTAAGGACAATTTCTTTAAAAAAGTATACTTGGCTTGAAATTACAACAAACAACACATTTTGTATCATAAAAAATGCAAAATTGCTGATTTTTAAGCTTAATTCTAAGCCTCTTCTCAGCATAAACTTGCAAATAGACCTCCTCTTCATTTTGATGATATCAAGCATTGTACTTGAAATGCCAGAGGCTCAGAGTGCTTTTAAGCAACAATTTCTCTTGAAATTGTTGTTCGCACGTGAAATGGAATAAGAAGTCAAGGTAAAAGAAAAGTTATTTCCAAGATTCAGATGTTCACTACATCTTTACATACATATACCAAGGCACTTCCCCCAATTTTGGGGGGTAGCCGACACCAACAATGAAACAAAACAAAAAGGGGACCTCTACTCTCTATGTTCCTTCAGCCTAATCAGGGACTCAACCGAGTTCAGCTGGTACTGCTAGGGTGCCACAGCCCAACCTCCCACATTTCCACCACAGATGAAGCTTCATAATGCTGACTCCCCTACTGCTGCTACCTCCGCGGTCATCTAAGGCACCGGAGGAAGCAGCAGGGCCTACTGGAACTGCGTCACAATCGCTCGCCATTCATTCCTATTTCTAGCACGCTCTCTTGCCTCTCTCACATCTATCCTCCTATCACCCAGAGCTTTCTTCACACCATCCATCCACCCAAACCTTGGCCTTCCTCTTGTACTTCTCCCATCAACTCTTGCATTCATCACCTTCTTTAGCAGACAACCATTTTCCATTCTCTCAACATGGCCAAACCACCTCAACACATTCATATCCACTCTAGCCGCTAACTCATTTCTTACACCCGTTCTCTCCCTCACCACTTCGTTCCTAACCCTATCTACTCGAGATACACCAGCCATACTCCTTAGACACTTCATCTCAAACACATTCAATTTCTGTCTCTCCATCACTTTCATTCCCCACGACTCCGATCCATACATCACAGTTGGTACAATCACTTTCTCATATAGAACTCTCTTTACATTCATGCCCAACCCTCTATTTTTTACTACTCCCTTAACTGCAACCAACACTTTGCAACCTTCATTCACTCTCTGACGTACATCTGCTTCCACTCCACCATTTGCTGCAACAATAGACCCCAAGTACTTAAACTGATCCACCTCCTCAAGTAACTCTCCATTCAACATGACATTCACCCTTGCACCACCTTCCCTTCTCGTACATCTCATAACCTTACTCTTACCCACATTAACTCTCAACTTCCTTCTCTCACATACCCTTCCAAATTCTGTCACTAGTCGGTCAAGCTTCTCTTCTGTGTCTGCTACCAGTACAGTATCATCCGCAAACAACAACTGATTTACCTCCCATTCATGGTCATTCTCGCCTACCAGTTTTAATCCTCGTCCAAGCACTCGAGCATTCACCTCTCTCACCACTCCATCAACATACAAGTTAAACAACCACGGCGACATCACACATCCCTGTCTCAGCCCCACTCTCACCGGAAACCAATCACTCACTTCATTTCCTATTCTAACACATGCTTTACTACCTTTGTATAAACTTTTCACTGCTTGCAACAACCTTCCACCAACTCCATATAACCTCATCACATTCCACATTGCTTCCCTATCAACTCTATCATATGGTTTCTCCAGATCCATAAACGCAACATACACCTCCTTACCTTTTGCTAAATATTTCTCGCATATCTGCCTAACTGTAAAAATCTGATTCATACAACTACATCTTTAACAAAGAAAATTAAAATCAAACAACATGATACTTAAACTTATTCATTTTAATATCTACCTAAAATTCACATGCTATTCATTCAAAAGTGGCAAGATTTGACCACGATGAGAGTATAAACATTTTTCCCTAACTTGTGCAAAAGCTGATCCGTCGTTGGAATATGGCTTGACCTTACTCAGCTGCCTCACAGGTAAAAATTCAATCCTTTATAATGCTGTTGATAAGGAACAGCTAAGAAGAAAAATCCCTCTTTTTGGGGTATCAAAATTTTATTTATAAATTCTGGTTACTATAGAAGGTGGGTTTTAGTAGTAATTATTTCCACAATGCCATGTTTTCTTTTTATCTCAGAAATATATTTCATCAATTAAGCCGCAGCACAACAGATACTTGCCTTTACTGGCGAAAGTTTGGCTTCGTGAAAAGTGACTAGTGTGTAAACACCAGTGTTCAAACATGACAGATATAGGTTTAAGGCAAGAACACTACTACTATTCCAGAAAATTATTAAGTCCTAACACCTAATCTACAAGGAACTTACTCTAATATTCAAAACTAAATTTTGGGTATCAAAATTTGATTCGTAAATTCTGATTACTTTGGAAGGTAGGTTTAGTGGTAATTATTTCCACGACGCCAAAAGTTGTCTTTTTATCTCAGAAATATATTTCATCAATTAAGCCGCAGCACAACAGATACTTGACTTTATTGGCAAAATTTTGGCCTTGTGAAAATTGGCTAGTGTGTAAACACCAGTGCTCATACATAACAGATATAGGTTTAAGGCAAGAAGACTACTACTATAGCAGAAAATTGAGTCCTAACACCTAATCAACAAGGAACTTACTCTAAAAATCAAAACTAAATGTTACTATATCCCTCAAAACTGTTACTAAACTTGAACTGGTTGACTGTAGTAACAAATTGAAAAGACATCCCTTATGATTAGCTAACAAGTTAAATAACAAATTATAAAACAATCTGGAGGGGGTAAATGTAGAGAAAATAATGTGAGGTGGATGAGAGAACTAAAAGAAAAGCATTTAAGGCATGGTTAAGCCTAATTTAACGCCATTAACTGTTAGGTTGTTTCAATACTTTATACGAGGCCTAACAACTATCTAAAGGAGAGAAACTAGGAAATTTTTAGTTTTAGGGTAAACATTGATATAAATCAGGCTTCAAGAGTGAAGCATTATAAACATCATGGAAATAAAGATATTTGAATATAGGCAGCTATAATACAGAAATGATTATGAATAAAAGATGAATCACGAAACTTACCTGTGCACACCGGACTCTACATTTTCTAATTTGATGTTGTCGAGGTCATGTATAGACTCTACAACTTCTACCAGCCAGTTTTCAGGTGCATGATAATTGAGGGTAAGAATAGGTGATTCTGGAAGCCCCGTAAACTTAGCATAAGGACCAGCGGTTAGTTCACCTGACTCCATAAACTGTGGTACTGGCTCCAATACATAGCGATAAAAGCTGACAAGAGAAAAAATTAATATTAGACAGTTTCATATGATAAAAGCTGACAAGAGAAAAAATTAATATTAGTTTCATATGAATCAAAAGAATTACAACTGGTTTTAAATATCTCATTGGGGCAGATTTACAAAAAATCAAAGCCACAAACATCAATGAATAATTACCGATTGCCATATTTCATGTGGATTGACAATAAATTTTCTCGTAAAAAAGGTCAAGTAAAACCCCATGCCTCTTACATGGTAAAGGTAAGCTCAAATTATTATAAACCGTATTCATTAGAGAAACAGTACTAGCAATAATAAGGATGCTCACTTAAAGGAGAATAACTGATTCTGTAACCCGAAAACTAATATCACCATATAATGAAATAAAAATATAAACTTGTGTCAATACAGAAATATAACAATTTGTCCTAAATTGTATTTTTCCTTACTATACAAACCAGTAATCATATAATATAGGAATTCGCTACAGCGCAGCTGAAACAGCCGAAGAGAAAGAAAACCAGGCAGTTGTGCTGATGGTTGACTGGCGGTATGGGGCGGAGCTTAGCTCCCCCCCCCCCCCCCCCCCCGCCCCACACACCGCCAGCCCGCTTTCCTCATTCAAATGGTTTAGGCTCAATGTGGAACATGAGAGGGGTGGTAGAGGAGGCCATTTACATTAAATGGTTACGGGTTTGTATAGCTAAGAAAAATACAATTTAGGACAAATTGTCATTTGTTCTGACGCGGTATACAAACCTCGCAATCATTTAATAAAGGAAGACTCACTGGTTGGTGGGAGGTCTGCCTTTGCTGCTTGTGAACAGTTAACTGCCTGGTTATAGACCTGGTCTCGAATGAGAACAATCCACCTACCCCTGTCTCTCGACCCGACAGGATGATGGTGAGGTCCGAGAGACTGGGAGCCGGGTTGCACCATGGGTAAGAGCATAGCGCGACCTGAGAGCGTGAATGTAAGAGACACTCGACCCTAGGGTTGCAGGGACTGGATGAACCTCTACAACCAAAAGGCAATGGGTTTATACATCCACTGTCCTCCATGCCTAGCAGAAGACGGGGGGGAGAATACCTGTAAACAAACTCTAACAATCTTACCTGGGAAGGCTTGTCTTGATGTATGGGACTCCAAGGGAGGAGACAGAGAAAGGCAGAGCACATGCACACTGCTTTCCCACTGCCAAAAACACCATAAAATCAAGACAAGAGACTTCCCTGTCCCGGAAGAACTGGAGAGGTCAGACAATAGCTTGAGCTGCTACCTCAGGGCCAAGAACAAAGGTGTCCAAGGACTTGTGCGTAAATTCCCTCAAGTAAAACGATGTAAAGGTGGTCTGGCATTTCCAAACGCCAGCCTTCAGCACCTGGCCCACTGCAAGATTTCTCTTGAAAGCGAGTGTGGGGGCAATGCCCCTGATCTTGTGAGCTTTAACCTTCGCTGGTGCTTGGACTCTTGAGAAAGTCTCATACACCTTGAGGATGGTTTCATGGATCCAGAAGGATATCGTGTCCCTCGAAACCTCCCTCTTGGCTCTGCTGGTGCTAACGAAGAGTCGTCAACATTCAGGTCTGAGATGCCTCGTTCGCTTAAGATAGCACTGGAGACACCTGACGAGACAGAGAAGCCTCTCACCTGAACTGTCACTCGCCGCATCCGGTAAGGAAGGAATAGTGAAGGCCTCGAACCTGGGATCGTGGATTGCTGGGTTCCGAGTCTTGGCCACAAACTCTAGCACAAAACTCAAGGAGATCCTTCCAACCCTCTGCGTGAGTAACATTAAAAGAGAGGCCTTGTAAGGCCCAAATTCTCTTCATCGATGCTAAGGCTAGCAGAAAAACATTCTTAAGGGTCAAGTGCCTGTCTGAGGCACGGCTCAAGGTTTCGTACAGAGCATGAGTAAGAGACCTGAGAACTAGAGCGACATCCCACTGGGGAACTCGAAGTTTCCTCGGGGGACACGACTGTTCAAATCTCTTATTATTATCATTATTATTATTATCAATTGCTAAGCTACAACCCTAGTTGGAAAAGCAGGAAGCTATAAGCCGAGGGGCCCCAACAGGGAAAATAGCCTAGTGAAGAAAAGAAACAAGGAAAAATAAAATATTTTAAGAAAAGTAACAACATTAAAATAAATGTTTTATATAAACTTTAAATAATTTAACAAAACAAGAGGAAGAGAAATTAGATAGAATATTGTCCCTGAGTGTACCCTCAAGCAAGCTCTAACCCAAGACAGTGGAAGACCATGGTACAGAGGATATGGCACTACCCAAGACTAAAGAACAAGGGCTTGATTTTGGAGTGTCCTTCTTCTAGAAGAGCTGTTTACCATAGCTAAAGAGTCTCTTCTACCCTTGCCAAGAGGAAAGGGGCCACTGAACAATTACAGTGCAGTAGTTAACCCCTTCGGTGAAGAATTGTTTTGTAATCTCAGTGTTGTCAGGTGTATGAGGACAGAGGAGAATCTGTAAAGAATAGGCCAGACTATTCGGTGTATGAGTAGGCAAAGGAAAAGAACCGTAACCAGAGAGAAGGATCCAATGTAGTACTGTCTGGCTAGTCAAAGGACCCCATAACTCTCTAGAGGTAGTATCTCAACGGGCAGCTGGTGCCCTGGCCAACCTACTACCTAGGAGCATAGAAATCTCGAGGGCGTTGGAGATATCTATGCCTTTCAGATGGAACACCATTGCAAGGGCAGAAACCGAAAGGAGCTTATCTCTGCGAAGAAAGACTAGGAAGTCTGCAATCTGAGTCAGAGAGGCTCCGTCTGGAGAGATACCCCTTCCACTACACCAATCACAGAAGACCAACCACTTCCCCTGGTAGATTGAGAAGGAGGATCTTCTAAGGTACCCTGAAATCTCTCTTGCAGCGAGTCGCGAAAAGCCTTGCGTTCTGAGGAGATGCTTGATAGTCTCCACACGTGAAGTCTGAGCGACTGCACCACCTGGTGGTACCTGCTCGACAAGGGTTGCCAAAGGAGATTGGACCAGTGAGGTAGCTCTCTCAGTGCCTCGACCAGGAGCGACAACAGATTGGGAAACCACTCCATGTGTGACCATAGTGGAGCAATGAGAGTCATCCTGAGTCCTGGGGTTACTAGGACCCGGGACAGGACTGCACGAAGCAAGCAAAAGGGGGGAAACGCGTAGCAATCCAGTCGATCCCAAGGATGTAGTAGTGTGTCCTCGAACACAGCCGCGGAATCTGGTACTGGAGAGCAAAACACGGGAAGCTTGGTGTTGTGCCTTGTTGCGAATAGGTCGATGCATGGTTCTCCCCAGAGGTCGAGTTCTCGACTCGCTACCCAAGGGTGAAGAGACCATTCTGCCCATATTAACTGGTTTCTGCAACTTAGGGCGTCTGCCAGAACATTTCTCTTGCCTGGAATGTACCTGACTGACAAGGTTACTTGTTGACTCTGCCCACAGAAACACCTGCCTCATCAACTGCTGCAAGGGACGTGAGAGCGCGCCCCCTTACTTGTTGACGTAAGCGACCACGGACGTGTTGTCGCTCCTCAGCACTACCGAGTGCTCTCTCAAACGGGCATGGAAATGAATGAGTGCTCTCGAGACTGCCATCATTTCCAGCACGTTGATGTGCAGGAGTTTCTCCTATTCCGACCACGCACCTGACACAAATACGTCGTCCAGGTGTGCACCCCCAACCTATCGTGGATGCATCTGTGAACAGACAGAACTGTGGAGGAGGAGGGTTTATGAGAAACCCTCTCATGAGGTTCTCCTCGTTGAGCCACCAAAGGATATCCTTCCTTACCTCGCGTTCCATGAGAACCGGACGAGAGGAAGGAGCAGTGGTCGGCGAGGATCAGTGGCTGACGACCACCGCTCCTTTAGACACCAATGAAGGGAGCGGAGATGGATCCGCCCGAGAGGAACGAGCTTCTTCAGCGAGGAGAGGTGACCTAGAAAAGCTTGCCACTGGAGGACTGGAAGATGTTCTTGCAACAGGAACGGTTGCGCAACCTCTTTTTGAGTCGGCTGATCCGTTCTTCCAAAGGAAGAATGTGAGCTGCTGCCGAGTCGATCAGCATTCCCAGATACTTCCCCTTCTGCTTGGGAATAAGGTTTGACTTCTCGTAGTTCACCATGATCCCCAGATCGCGACAAACTGCCAAAAGCGAGTCTCGGTCCTGAATCAACTGCTCCTGCGAGGGAGCGAGAATCAGCCAGTCGTCGAGATACATCAGTAGGCGGATGCCCCTCGAGTGGGCCTAAGCTGCTACCGTCGTGAATACTCGCGTGAACACTGGGGAACTGTGCACAGTCCGAAGCACAGGACTTTGAACTGGTAAACCGTGCCCTAGAAGGTGAATCGGAGGTACTTTCGAGACGACCGATGAACTGGTACTACGTGTCCTTCAAGTCTATCGAAAGCATGAAGTCGTACTGCATGATGGCAAATAGCACAGTGCAAACTGTCAGCATCTTGAACGCAGTTTGCTGAACAAACTTGTTCAATGGCGAAAGGTCGATGATCGGTCTCTAACTGCCTGTTGCCTTCTCGACAAGGAAGAGACGACAGTAGAACCCTGGTGACTGATCATGTACAACTTCTAGCGCATCCTTCTCTAACATTTCCAGGACCTCCGCCTCTAAGGCCAGAGCCTTCGGAGATGTTGGAGCGTACATGCTGCCACATCACCCAATGGCGCGATAGGCATCCCCCTACCTTTGGCAGCATGGGAAGGGTAAAGTCAATCTCAGCGTTTCCCTTTCCCTCGCTTGCCCCTGTTCTTTCCACGACGTGGAGGAGCTCCAGAGGGAGGCTGAAAGGTCTGTTTAAGGGCAGAACCCTTCTGAACAGGAGCAGGTCTTGGCTGCACAAGAGCAGCAGGAGCACGACCAGCGGTACCCTTGCTACTTCCCATGGGCTTGGCCTGATTCGGCCTGGCCGCAGACAGTTTTGCGGGACCAGGTCCTAGTGGATAATGGAGTCCGAGTCGAGGCGCCATTTATCCCACGCGACCCGAACTTCCTCTGGTGAAAAGACAGAAGTTGCAGCTCTAATAGGAGCGTTCCTGAGTGCCAGGGCCTCTCCTGAACCATTCTGTCTCACCAAACAAGCAGCTACTGCCTCACGCTTTTTGAAGATCAGATTGGCATCCTGGGTAGCAAGCTAGTCCAAGAGAAAAGCAACAGCTTTGCCACCAGACAAAGCCAGATTCCTGTACTGCTCCATGTGTTTAGGGTAGAAAGCTTGGTGTTCCCCACGAACACTGTGGCCGTACCAAATCAGTGGTCGAGCCACGAAGCACCCTGGAGAGCAGCTACAGAGATGGACTCCATTGTTAAAATCTCAGAGGCCGAGAAGAAGACACTGAGATTTCAAACTCACGACCAAGGAACCACCAGCAAGTGCTCCGACTGCGGGGTCGAGAAGAAGAGGATAAGGCACAGAAGATTCTGTGACGTAGTACCTCTTCTGTCGCTGGAGTGGTTGAGGGAAAAGTTTGTTCAAACCTTGGCTCCTAAGCGAGTCACTAGGTCCTGCGATCTAGTCACTCACTCGGTCCAATGCTCGAGCAGCCTGTCTCGACCAGGGTAGTGTGATGGGCCGTGAACTGCCTTTGGGAGCTCCCCATAGGATCTCGAAGGCTGTACACTTATCCTCAGACACTACCACAGGAGGAGCCCTGAGGCCATTAATCTCACCCATGAGGTTAATGACCTCTAGGTACAGTGACTCCACCTCGGGATCTTCCGTCTCCACGGCCGGCGAAGGCTGTGGAGGTGGCTTTTCCCTCGGTCCCGCTACATACGTAGGTGTAGGGGAAGCGACATGCTGCACGGATGATGACATCCCCCAAGAATACGCTAGCTCTGGTCCCAAGACCAAACCAGGCGTGTATTCAGGAGTTGAGGAAGGACCCTGGCAGTGTTCATCCCCGACGGAATGCATAGAGGTTCCCACTGCGACCCAGTGCGTGACTGGTCGCTGCGAGCCCCTCGAAGCTCCCGAAGGCGCTCGAGCGTGAGCGGGGTCGCTGGAAACTGCAGTGCTCACACCAGAAGGTGTGAACAGGTTAGTCGCGCGAGTGGTGTGCGCGGCTTCACCTGTTACACGGCCAGAAAGCATGAGGGTTAGCTGCAACTTGCGCGGCTGGTATGCGCGAGAGCTAGTCTGGTTGTGCATGACCGACCCCCATGTCGCAGGCTGAGCCGCAAGGTGACTCCATGCAGGGCCCGAGTCGCGCGGGTCGAGTACGCGGCTGTCTGGGCCTGCTCCTTGCTTATGCGACACAAGAGTCGCGGAGTCGGTCTGCGTGGCTACCCCCACGGAGGTAGTCGTGCGTACCGCGGATTCTTCACGAAAGACCACAGCTGTGATTTCTCATGCCGAAGCCGGGACTCTCATTTCCCCGCTCAAGAGCGGTTCTATTTGAGTCTGAACAGCAGTTCAGGGGCCCGAGGACCCCGTCACCATGCTACAGGAGACGATACCTAAGCCCTCGAGCGCGGTTGTCGTGCTTGGAGGCCTTGTGTGAGATTCGCCGTGAACAATCCCACAAGGGCAGGGAACAACGGATTCTCTCGCGTAGCCCTCATCCTCCGGAGGAGAAGAGGTGTCTCAGGGCGCCATGTCCCTTTGACTGTGACTAGCCTTCCTGGCCCTCTTCGCTTTTCTCTTCTTCCCCTTCCTCTTTCTACTTGGGGGAGAAGAGCCAGAGTCAGAAGATGAAGACGAAGAGGAGGAAAGAGAGGAGGAAGAGAGAGGAGGAGGAGCTAGAAGAGGAATATCGCCCACGTTTCGTTTTCTTGAGCCCCCCTCCGAGGTACTGGAACGGTGGTCGAGGCAACAGCAGACGACACTGGACGAGGATGAACAACCTGAGCCATGTCCGTGGGAAGAGACGTGGTCGATGAACGTGGTGAACCTGAAAAACATATTGTATCAGCGGGAGTTTTGCCAGATTTTAATTTTAACTGACTTGCAGGCAAAGCTGTAAAGGGTTTGCCAGCAGTCATTAAAGAAACCTCAGTGTTTAAAACCATTCTCCCTTGTTTTAACAGGGAGTCCTGCAGTTATTTTGCCAAGAGCAAATGCTTTATCAGGTACATGGTTAACAACAACAGGGGCATCAAGAAACATGGGAGTCGATAAAGTTACAAAATCAGTTACATTCATGTGTTCATCAACAATCGGATCATTCAAATGACGTTGTTCAAGCTTGTCCGCCAGAGTTGAACGGCGTTTTAAAAAATCCAAGTCTGACTTACCAGATAATCCGAGAAACGCCCTAAGTTCCCCCATTTTACCAGATAACGTGTCTTCATTGGTATCAGATGGTCCAACAATCTGCCGGGTGTCCCTCAAGATTGGCAAAGTAGCGGGAGTGGTAAGATCACCCGCTCTCCCGGCGAAACCCGAGAAATCACCGGCAGGTTGTGAATCCGAGCTCCCCAAAATCATACGCACACCCTCCACAGACTCAGAGAGGGCGTGAGTAGACTTCGCTGTGGCAGTCTCTTGAGACGACACACTTTGCACCAGCTCCCCCTTCTTCTTCTTCGAAAGAGGCGAGCTCTCCGAAGCAGAAAAAACTTTAGGGGTCCAGCGATATTTGTGAAAGCTTCCCACTGCAAGGGCGGCCAGGATTCACACTCACGGTAAGGAGAACCTTGAGAGCAAGATTTTCCCTGCATGTTGGGCAGAGCGTGAGCGGGTCTACAGAAGGTGACGAAAGCCACCTACTACAGCGCCAGCCAAGGCCTACACAATATCGCATCTTACAAGTAACTTTCTCCTCCATAACAATCACACAATCACAAGAGAAGGAAAAGGGCTGCAGCGCAGAGAGCGGAGTGTAGCACAACCATTCCTGTTGAGCTGAAGTGAGTGGATGATGAAAGCGAGCTGGCGGTGGAGGGGGGGGGGCCGCTTACCACCAGCTAACCATCCGCATAACTGCCTGGTTTTTTTTCTCTTCGGCTGTTTCAGCTGTACTGAAGCAAATTCCTATATTAAATGATTACGAGGTTTGTATATCGCGTCGAAACAAATTAGAATTCAACACAGCAGTCACTAAAATACTAACTACAGTCTCACACTACTGTACAGAGGTGGTAGTGGAAAAAATTATTCACAATGTGGAAAGTTAATACAGTCTACCATGGAGAAAGCATTTAATTCAACTGGTAATATGTGACAATCTTCTATTTCCCGTGTCTAATGATTCTGTTGACATGATTTTGGCTTACATTTTAGTTGTAGGATATGTCTATTCTATTCAAAGGAGAAATGAGAATGTCTGGTGAGAAAATATTTCAATAATTTCTAAATCTAAAGTTGCCCAGTTGTGCAGCTGATATTTCCACAATTAATAGTTCATGATTTCTTAACAAGATTCATGGAAATAATGGTAAATTTCTTACAGTATATCAAAAAGAATACTGAGAGATTGAGTTTATAAAAAAATTAATGAATATCATAACAGAAGTAAATGTTGGACTCTTATAACTTGGCCAAAGAAAACTTTCAAGTATCAGGGAGTCCTTTGTATAAAATATGAAGACTGAATACAGTATATAAATTTGTGCTACGACTTAAAAATAAGAAAAAGTTTAAGAAAAAATCATATCTGGAACATTTCATACATACCTTTTGAGTGGCATTTCAGAATGCTTTTCCCTAGCATTAAGCACAACACGAATATTAGCATTGATAACTTCTTGAAGAACGAGCAGCAAAGGTCCTATTTTCTGAGCAGCCTTTGATATTGGATCACAGATTGCCACAACATCAAATGCCGGTACATTTGGATCTTTAGCTGGCAATTTGATCACAGAGTATAGCTCTGAACGAAGGGAAACATTTGTCCGTCCCTTTGACTGAGGCTTAGTTTGCAAAACTCCGGCTACTTTCATCATCATATCACTGATATCATCACTTAATGATGAACCTGGGAAAAAAATAACACCACTTCAGAGTTACCTATCTATAAAAACATACACAGACTAGAGGGGCACTCAATAGAGCACAGACCTCAGCCGTGGCAGCTTACTTCTCGGCCTTGACCTTTGACCTTAACATGTATTAATTAGCGGGGATTTTCATACACTCAATTATGAACCAAGTTTGAAGTCACTGTGACAACAATGTCCAAACTTATGGCTGATTACATGATGGGAATTGGACATTTTGCTTGACAGTGACCTTGACCTTGACCTTCCAAAATTTAATAGTTTCCAGCTTTTTACATTAAAGTTAATCCTTGCAAGTTTCATTACTCTACGATTAAAATTGTGGCCAGGAAGCTGTTCACAAACAAACACACACACACACGGTTAGGGAGTATAACATAACCCACCTTCCAACTTTGTTGGCGAAGGTAATGAAAATTACTACATTTAACCTTGGGAAAAAGATTACTATAGTTGAACACTTTGAAGAGATTGAGTCACATTTCAACATTAACAAGATTTACTTTTAAGTAGTCAGAGGTACTCAACATCACACATTCTAACGTTTTGCATAATTGACTGAATTACTGTACTACCTGAGATGCTCTTTGTCCTGTTCTTATATCTATTTGATTTATGTGTGGTAGTTCCCATACAACCACTATTCTCTAAACATAACATGGCCATTCAATTTTGAGTTTATTTTCTTGCATAAGGGAACACTCAATCTTAGTTTTCATTATTTCCTATGGATTGTTATGTGCAACTGATAGCAGTCCATGTACAACCTTCTAGAGAATTTGCAATAAAATTATAGATTCTTTATTATTTGTTTTTAGTCTTATGCATTGAAATCTTATTTTAATTCTATATTTTGGAAGTAATTCTTTCTTTCTTTAATTATATTCTATTGTTCATATATGGATACTTTACTCTGCAAGTCCGCTACGCAGGTTATTGTTCTTTCTGCTCACTCTACAACAATGCCAGCTCATTTTGACTAATGAGAACTTTACTATTATTGTCAAGACTAAATAATGAATTGAGAAGCAATAAAAGTACATTAAAACGAAATACAGTACAGCAAATATTTATGTAAAGAAAGTATACTAATAGGACAAGAAAATAACATATTTTCTTTTACATTCTGAAAATGAAATATGTTTGCTTGGTAAGTTAGTATTTTCTTTCATTTCTTGCAAGAAAAAAGAAAAGGAATTTACATATTTTGCAAGTCATTCTTTGTAGTCATATTTCTGGCGGAAGCACGCTGGAAAACCGAATTGTTTCCTTTCGGTGTGTTACCGAGTACAGGTAAAATTACTACAGCATTCCTATCATCGAAATGCCGAGCAACGATATCAAGTGTTTTAGTGGTCTGAATCAGTAGTTATGAGAATAGTACAACTTACCATTAATTTGAGAAAAGTCTGATGACATCATATTCTGGAGGAAGGCAAGAGGTAAATCAAGTGATTTCCTTTACATGCATTACTAATACTGTATTCCCATAATCAAAACATCAAGTAATGATACAAAAAATTTCAAATAATGTCCAAAGAAATATGAAGATTTAACAGTGAATTAAAAATCAAAATATATATATGAGAGAGAGAGAGAGAGAGAGAGAGAGAGAGAGAGAGAGAGAGAGAGAGAGAGAGAGATAATATTCTTATGATAACTAATATTAAGGTCTATAAACGAACTGTATGGAAACTGTAATGCCTATAACATATTGGTGCTGATGTAATATTTATTATGAAAAGGTTTCGAATGTTAAGAAAATTATATATAACTCCGTGTTATTCGTAGTGTATGTGCGCATAATCGCAATACAGCAGTGTGACCTTGAGATCACCTGATGCCAACCAAAAGTAAATCAAAAGTAATTGTTAATTATTGAAATGCTCAATAAATTGAAAAATAGAATATGAACATGCTTTAGTAAACCACAATTAAACACAATATTGGCTAATGAAATATGATGGCTTAATCATGAACTAAAAATTAAATGTTGTACAAAGCTATAAACTGAACTACCTGTATACACGCGAACACACACACATGCACAGAGAAAGAGTGAGAACGTTTTTGCATGACAACTAAAAAACTAAAATTTCCTGTAACATATGTAATATTCATCAAGAAGATATTTTGAATAAGTTAAGAAATTATATAAAAAGTACACCATCTTTCGATACGGTAGCGGAACCTTCAGATCAGCTCATCATAACCAAAGGTAAACAAAAAAAATTCAGTAATTCTTACTTGGTATAATGCTTCCAAAATTTAAAAATAGAATACAAAAATGTATTAATAGAGCATAGGATAATAGGGAGGCAGATATAATTGCTGTTGCAGGTGTTGAGGTGCCAGTGATGGGAGATGAGAATGAGAGAGAGATTACAATAGATGAAGTGAGGAGAGCACTAGATGAAACGAGAGTAGGAAAAGCGTCTGGTATGGATGGTGTGAGAGCTGAGATGTTGAAGTGAGTGATTAGTTGGTGAATTGTTGGTGAGATTGTTTAATGTGTGTTTTGTGTTGTCAATGGTACCAGTAGATTGGGTTTGTGCATGTATTGTACCACTATATAAGGGTAAGGGAGATATGCATGAGTGTTGTAATTCAAGAGGTATTAGTTTGTTAAGCGTAGTTGGAAAAGTGTATGGCAGAGTAATGATTAATAGGATCAAGGATAAAACAGAGAAAGCAATCTTAGAAGTACAGGGTGGTTTTAGAAGAGGTAGGGGTTGTATGAATCAGATTTTTACAGTTAACCAGATATGCGAGAAATATTTAGCAAAAGGTAAGGAGGTGTATGTTGCGTTTATGGATCTGGAGAAAGCGTATGATAGAGTTGATAGGGAAGCAATGTGGAATGTGATGAGGTTATATGGAGTTGGTGGAAGGTTGTTACAAGCAGTGAAAAGTTTCTACAAAGGTAGTAAAGCATGTGTTAGAATAGGAAATGAAGTGAGTGATTGGTTTCCGGTGAGAGTGGGGCTGAGACAGGGATGTGTGATGTCGCCATGGTTGCTTAACTTGTATGTTGATGGAGTGGTGAGCGAGGTGAATGCTCGAGTGCTTGGAAGAGGATTAAAACTGGTAGGCGAGAATGACCATGAATGGGAGGTAAATCAGTTGTTGTTTGCGGATGATACTGTACTGGTAGCAGACACAGAAGAGAAGCTTGACCGACTAGTGACAGAATTTGGAAGGGTATGTGAGAGAAGGAAGTTGAGAGTTAATGTGGGTAAGAGTAAGGTTATGAAATGTATGAGAAGGGAAGGTGGTGCAAGGTTGAATGTCATGTTAAATGGAGAGTTACTTGAGGAGGGGGATCAGTTTAAGTACTTGGGGTCTGTTGTTGCAGCAAATGGAGTAGAAGCAAATGTACGTCAGAGAGTGAATGAAGGTTGCAAAGTGTTGGGGGCAGTTAAGGGAGTAGTAAAAAATAGAGGGTTGGGCATGAATGTAAAGAGAGTTCTATATGAGAAAGTGATTGTACCAACTGTGATGTATGGATCGGAGTTGTGGGGAATGAAAGTGATGGAGAGACAGAAATTGAATGTGTTTGAGATGAAGTGTCTAAAGAGTATGGCTGGTGTATCTCGAGTAGATAGGGCTAGGAACGAAGTGGTGAGAGTGAGAACGGGTGTAAGAAATGAGTTACCAGCTAGAGTGGATATGAATGTGTTGAGGTGGTTTGGCTATGTTGAGAAAATGGAAAATGGCTGTCTGCTAAAGAAGGTGATGAATGCAAGAGTTGATGGGAGAAGTACAAGAGGAAGGCCAAGGTTTGGGTGGATGGATGGAGAGAAGGAAGCTCTGGGTGATAGGAGGATAGATGTGAGAGAGGCAAGAGAGCGTGCTAGAAATATAAATGAATGGCGAGTGATTATGACGCAGTTCCGGTAGGCCCTGCTGCTTCCTCCGATGCCTTAGATGACCGCGGAGGTAGCAGCAGTAGGGGATTCAGCATTATGAAGCTTCATCTGTGATGGATAACGGGGGAGGGTGGGCTGTGGCACCCTAGCAGTACCAGCTGAACTCGGTTGAGTCCCTTGTTAGGGTGGGAGGAAAGTAGAGAGTAGAGGTTCACTTTTTTGTTTTTGTTTAATTTGTTGATGTTGGCTACCCCCCAAATTTGGGGAAGTGCCTTGGTATATGTATGTATGTATGATATCCTATGAATCAGTAAATTAAATAATGATAAACAGTAAGAAAATATTGATAAAATATGATCAAGATGATTGCCGAATCATGACGCATCATAATAAATCTATGGAAACATCATTCTTTGAGTTCGAAATACGTCAAAATCGACTTATGAAGCGTCTCTCAGTCAATTTCTCTGTCGAAAGTCGACGACTACCTGTATCTATTTAAAGAACAAAATGTTTGGTTACGCATATGATCAAACAAAGATTTTAACAATGGGTACTGGACATAAGCTACAAAATACCTTCTCCTAGTCCTAGCAGCACTACTTGTTATAATAAAATAAGTTGAATTACTTTGAACGTTTTAGAAAAACAAAATCTATTCATCTTAGGCAACTAAGAACTGTAATTCATAAAATAAAAAAACATCTGACACTAGACATTACCTTCCCCATTTAGGATGTCAGTAATCTTTTCTCCAATTGTTGAATGGACATACTTTTCTAATAAACCAAAGTCTTCCTGAACAAATTTTTCCTCTTTTCTAAGGACTCCTAAGACACGTCCATTAGCAATGACAGTCCTCTCTCCTGCAGGAAGTGAAAGGACCTGAAAAAGCAAAACAGAAGTCTAAAAATAAAGGGAAAAGTAATGCAAACTGGCTTCTCAAACATCATAGACAACTGGGAGCAAATATTGAGAAATTACCAAGATTTCAACATAATCCTTTTTGAAGTCAACAAAATAGATATCTCATAAAACAGTACACATAAAACTGGTAACTGCAAGATAAAAGAAGGATGGAGTCTATAAAAAATAAATTGGGTGGAAATTAAAAAGCAATTGATAAAAGATATACTGTACAGAATATAGTACACAATTATACTGACAACTGTTTACACCCCAGTGGGAACAACAATAAACTTACGTTGCTGCAGAATGACGAGTGGATTTTAAAAATATCATCTTTTAGTGAAGTTAACCGAGCTTGGAATGCATCCATGTCTACTCCCTAAAATTGAAAGAAAATAAGTAATTAATACCACTACATGCTCAGAAAGAATAAAACATTTTGATTATATGTCATGTAAAAAAAAATATTCCATATCAAGACACTCATATATCTTCATATTATGCCATGTTTTTCCTCTATGGGGTTACACAAGTTAGAGGTTTTTTCCACTTCTTTTTTATGCATCTTCTGGTTGAATTACCCCCAATGGCCTTTTACCATAACCTTCAGGACCTTACCAATATCCAGCTACTTTTCAAATTTAATATTTAATATTCTTATTCCATTTCTACAAATTCTCAAATCATCTCAATCTCTGAGGGTTCATGCTATTTTTCAGCCTTCAAGTAGAGTATCTCTGCTGTTTTATTTGTACTACAATTTTCCTAGCTCATCCCTTCAAAAATTCTAGTCAGATATCTTAAAATCATCCTTTTGTATTAGCATGAGAAAAAACACATTACGGTATATATTTTTCTGAGAGCCAAAGAACATCAGGACACCAATTGCCAGAGATGGCCTATGTCCCCTGGTAGATAGATGCAGAGGGTCTTTAAAGGTACTTACAAAAAGGAGCCTAATCAAGTTATGTAACCTCTGAAGGTGCTGCTGGCAGCAGAGAAGGGTGGGCCACAAGGGTAGCTCTCCATGTACCTCTAATTGGAACATAATCAAATCAAGCTAACATTTCGCTTGTGGCTATCTCACAGCATCCTAACCCATGACGTCCTCTACACCTAGTTGATTATTCGACAAATCTGGTAGAAGTGAAAGGCGCATGTATCCAGGTTTTCCCATGAGTGTTGGAATGCATCTTTGAATGCTGCCCATAGGTTTGGAATGTTGGGGGAAAATTCCACAAGTTTTCTGTTTAGCCTTTTGGAAAACAGGCAAACTGTTGGTTGCTGCATGGTGAAGATGCCTTTTCAGCATTTAAGGATGTAAGGATCAATCTGATCCTACAACCTGCCTTTGGCCACTGAGTGTTTTTGCCATTATTGTACATTTCTGTTGCCTAGGATGTACCTTACAAACTTATAGAAAAAGTATCATGCAAAATTCAAACTATAAATATTTACCACAGCAATTTGACATTACAAAATTACCCAAACCTTCATTAAATGATACTTACAACCATTTCAAAATCAGTTAATTTCTTGGTCCCATCAATCAATTTTTTTGCATTGTCACTTTCCAATAATTTTGCAAGAAATTGTCTTGCCACAGCTGGAGCTAATGTATTCTGAGCAACTTCAACAATTTTGCTGAACATCAGCTTTCCATTAGAAGGACTGGTGTTATGGATGGCACAAACACGCATGCTGTTGCTTTCTCGCTGAAAAATACATATTCTATGTTAAAAAATTGATATTCCAAATAAATGTAACCGAGCTACTCTGATTAGTCATTAACTCATAGGAAATCTAAGACAGCCTCTACATCTTTCAAGAAATACTATAGGCTAATTAGAACATAATCAGAACACTACAGAGAAAATTCTCAATGGCAATTCTTTCACAAAATATGAACTTTCTGGTTAATGGGGGACCAATTTCCCTAATTCAAATAATTTCATTACTTATATGATCTCTACTTGCCCAAATATAATTACTTATAGTGTATTTATTCAAAAAGACCTTATGAACACTACATATATATTCCACGATAAGCTGAGGATTTTATAAAAGAGAAGACCCTTCATTTCTAATTTTGTATGATGGCATACATACCAAGTACTTTATGGCTTCTAATAACAGCGCTCTTCCTTCAGAAGTATCAAAATCAGCAACAATCCAAGATGTTAGAAAACGGAGGGTGGGCTCATTCTTTGTTGTAATGTAATGGCAAGAGTTTGCAATGGCTGCCGTCATCTCAGGGGCTCTTAAATTTCTAAAGGCGTCCACAGATAACTCCTTTGTGGTTGAACTTATTACTCCAGTAAGATCAATGTAAGATGATGTCTTAGTACTGAGGATTCTTTCATTAAGTCTGAAAATACAGGAAGCATTACATTATAGGTTACTGTCCTTTCATAATGTGAATTTCGCCTTCACAGGAGTTAAAAGTATAGATACACTTTGACACTATGTCTGTCTAAGTTCGATGGATTGAGTTACCTGCCTTCTTAATGATTCAAAACATCCTCACTCAAAATCCTTACCTCTACCCATGAATTTCAAAGGTGGTTCTATGCAGATGATTTTTAACAAAATACATCCAATAAACTTAAGACATATATTAACTGGACTTCCCATGATGATTAACTTTTTTTGGCTGAAGTATTTCAGTTCATGAAAAATTGCCAAGGAAACTAGCTTAACAGTTTAAATGCTTTAAAACTAGATATAGTGTACTGTATATTGGATACATAATCCTATGATGATAAACTATGAGTGTAATTCTACGGTAAATGACAGTACCGGGATAGGAAATTAGATGGTTACAAATGCACACACCATCAGAAAGATAATATTGTTACACTATACGAGATACAGAATGAAGACAGTACAGTAACAGGAATTATAAAATAAATTGAGATGAATGTTGGTGTATGTCACAGTACTTTCTTATTGACCTTTATAATAATAGCTACAAAGGAGTGTAGAAGGGGAGGCTGCTTTGGATTTGCTATGAAAGTTCAAAGGTCATTCATGAGGCAGCAAATGTGAGGGGTAAGTCTCTCTATTGCATAATGCCCTACAGAAGATATTCATGTTGAATAATGGATACACACAACATATGATTAAAAAGCACATTTACTGACAACAAATAATACTTGGTGATGTGAGAAGCAAAACAAATTATGCTAATAAAAAAGCTAAATATTCTGATTGAAAGAGGAACAGTCTCTGGTACACCTTGATCCAAAGAAATGCACCCTGTTGCACCCTTATTTCAGTACAAATACTTGTAACTAAAAATCTAGTGTAGGGAGAGATGCCGGAGGTGGTGGGCTGGGCTAATCCCAGGAACTCACTTTACAGTAAGGGTGTGACTGGGTGCAGAGAGAGAGAGAGAGAGAGAGAGAGAGAGAGAGAGAGAGAGAGAGAGAGAGAGAGAGAGTTGATTTTACTACCTGGGCATAATATTGGGTAAGGCCATCAACCAGTCCACGACATCATGTCTGTCATCTAATTCTCCTTTGTAAACTGCCCGTTGTAAGGTCTGAGTTGTGCGCATAACTTCCATTAGGACAACTTCTTCAAATTCCTCAGCATTAAGATGTTTTTCAGGAAGAAGAACTCCATTCATTAAGGCCTATAAATAGATAATGATGTCAACAATAAAATACAAGATAGATTACACTACAATTACTTAACATTCTTTAAAAGAAACCATGGGCATAAAATGTGAAATTACAAAATTTAAATCACAAGAAAAAATCTGTGATGTGAATTTCATTGCACACTATAAAAATTCTAAAATAAAAGCATAATAAACCATATAATACTACTTCACAGCTACCTTTCAATTACCTGAACACCTACATCCTGATCAATGTTACTAACTAATTCTTCTTTAGAGTTAGGAAGAATCTAGGTATCTGAAAGATTAACTGGGTGAGCTCAAATTTCACTGTACAGTGTAACTTAGCGTACCAGAAGTATTCATCAGAAAGTCTGTGCCAATTGGCTGAGAGATTAATCAGGCTCTGGTTCTGCCTTTTCAGTTTTTATATCTGTTTGAAGCCATTAGTATAGCACAGTTGTAGAAGAGTTTTCTTTCAAGCCATACCCTGCTCTTTGTTAGAGCTTCTACTTTCATAAGCGTGTTTTCTGATAGCGTCTCACAGAGACCAAAATTGTAGTCGGATTTGATCACCAATTATCCCACGTAAATATTTGCAGCCTGTATGATTTTTCCAAGAAAATTACACAAAATTACCAGTTCCACAAGTACTTAAAATTAACGTTATATCCCAGGCTATGTTTGAGGAGATTGACAGTTTAATACTTTACAGATATTCTCAGTAAAGATTAAGGGACTTACAGTCGAGCTGAAATGGTGTAGAATTAATTAGTACCTAAGAGAAAATAGCTCTTTTGAGGGTCGAACATCTGCAAGGTCTCCTATTTAATCTTCTCCAAAAGTTAATTAAATACAAAGCTCTCTGATTGTCATTTTACCAAAGTTTTCATGATAAACTCATTTTCTTGAGTCTGTCAAGATTATTTTTCTAATGGTAATCTAGTTCGTAAGAAATTTTCCTTTCTTTAAATGTAGCAAAAGTCAATTGTAAAACCTGTCTTCTAGTTTTTAAGGTTCTCTGATTTGCAAAAAGGTCCTTACAGTCTAATATATGACTGACTTATTAACAATGGAAGTATCCCAAAGTGAATTTTAGCCCCATGGAATACATGTTCATCAAAATGTAGTTTTGCATTTCTTCTTTTATAAAACTGTTTTTGGGGGGTTATAGGATGTGTGGTCCTCCTATGACTTTCCTGTAAAGGCTAGGAAGTTTCTGAGGAAGGATGGGTGACATAAGGGAGGGAGAGAGCAGATTTCTTTATTTGGAGGTTGGAAACCAGTAGCTTTGGTAATATTAGCACAATGATTCTCATGTAAAATTCATGGAAATAATATACCGGGTATATAAAATGATCCAATAAGTTACAGTATATAGGAAACTACATAGTTTGATTCTCATGTAAGATTCATGGAAATAATATCTATATAATAATAAAAAAAAAGTTACAGTATATAGGTAACTACATAGTTTACACACCTACCATATTTTTCAAATAAAACTAAGACCTACTTTTGCTAATCTATTTACTTTGAAAAACACGACAATAGATATACAATTTCTCAAATGGAATTAAAAACTAATATATGAAATAAATAAAGAATTATCTGGTTACCTGTGGGAATTTGCTCATGCCAGCTTTTTCAACAAAATCTTGGGCTAACATACGTCCTACATCATAGTCAGAATCTTCACCAAAGACGTCTTCCAAATCTGTACTTGGATACTTCTTCTTGAAAAGGGAGGTTACATCATCAATGGTAACATCTCCCTGAACATTAGCATATACCTGAAAAGATATCATTATTATTATCACTACTAGCTAAGCTATACCCCTGGTTGGAAAAGCAGGATGCTACAAGCCCAACAGGGAAAAATAGTCCGGCGAGGAAAGGAAATAAAGAAATACCTGTACATAAACTACAAGATAACTAATGAACATTTAAAACAAGCTATTTTAAGAACAGTAACAACAATAAAATAGATTTTTCATATACTGTATAACTTAAAAAAAAGACATGTCTGCCTCTTCATCATAAAAACATTCTCTGCAAGTTTGAATCATATCATTACAACCTCAGATACTAAAACCACAGGAATCTATACTGTATATGGTAACAGTGCTTAAAAGCTTTTACAGTACTTTTACTTTTATAATCCGCAGTCAAGTTTATCAGTGGTTTTCTGAATTCCCTGGTTTTATTATTATTATTATTATTATTATTATTATTATTATTATTATTATTATTATTATTGTTGTTGTTGTTGTTACTAGCTAAGCTACAACCGTAGTTGGAAAAGCAAGATGCTATGAGCCCAAGAGCTCCAACAGGGAAAAATAGCCCAGTAAGGAAAGGAAATAAGGAAATAAGGAAATACCAGTAAATAAACGTTATAAAAAGTAATGAAAAATAAAATAAATCACAAATTTTAAGTAATTTGTATTTTTCCTAACAGTACTTACCTCAAACTACTTTCTTAGGAGTATCTGGAATCTCCTCCCATCCGACCAGAGTTTTGTGTAGTTTACCTTAAACCCGTTTTCTATGAAGGGTAACCTCAGGCGGAGTGATACGCGCCCTGAGGCTAACCCCGGGTCAGAGAGCATGCTCTCTCAGGTCTTGACCTCCAGTAAGTTCTTGGTACCTAAGGTCTCTAAGAATTCCAGGGGACACTCGGGGAAGGCAGGGTGGGCCATTACCCGAAAGTAGTTCGAGGAAAGTACTGTTAGGAAAAATACAAATTACTTAAAATTTGTGATTTGTTCCAACACGGAGTACTTACCTCAAACTACTTTCTTAGCAGACTTATACTTTAGGAGGTGGGCGTGGCCCTTGCAATTTATGAGACCGTGCTGAGGAATATCCAGAGACCTAGATAGGAGGCTAGGTCGTGTTGACCCCATAGAAAAGCGAGAGAGAGGAAACTATACAAAAACCCATCTTAGTGTCTAAGTAACTCACCTATGCAAGAAATCCTAGGGGGCATGTTTTCCCCACGTTGAGGTACTTGTCTCCGGCCCAGGGCTCTATCTGAGCCCACTTGAAGCGGAAAAAGGGGGAAGGAAGTACAAGGGGGTTTAAGGAACGAACCTGTGTCTCTTGTGCTTGTTACCCGCGGTTATCACTGGGGCTATAACCTTAAACCGTTTGGAGCGCGGAAACGACGGTACCTATCGAAAACCCATCAAGGAATTTTCTTGAATAGTCTTTCAAATAGTGAGCAGTGAAGGTAGACTGGTTTGCCCAGGTGCCTGCCCTCAGGATCTGGCCCACTGCCATGTTCTTCTCGAAAGCCAACATAGTACTAAGGCCCCTAATGTCATGGGGTCTGGGCTTTCCCGGCAGGGGGATTCCTGCCTTACTGTAGGCCCTGATAAAGACCTGCCGCAGCCAGAAGGAGATGGTGTTTTTCGAGACTGGCTTCTTCACGAGGCCTGTGGAAACAAAAAGGCTTTTGATCCCGGGCCGGAGTCTGGCTGTCTCCTCTAAGTATTTTCTCACTGCCCTGACAGGGCACTGACGCAAGTCCCTCGAGTCGTCCGACCGGGGGATTGCCGGAATTGAGAACCCTTCAAACCTGGGGTCCCACACGGCAGGATTCTGGGTCTTTGCTACAAAGGAAGGGATGAACTTGAACGTGACCTCTCGCCAACCTTTCGAGTGAGCCACCTCGTAGGACAGACCATGGATCTCACCCACCCGTTTAGCCAAAGCTAACACCAACAAGAAAACCGTCTTGAGAGTGAGGTCCCTGTCCATGATGTCTTTCATGAGCACGAAGGGGGGTTCGGATAACATTTTCAGGACCCTGGCCACGTCCCATTGTGGCACCTTCACAACTTGCGGGGGGCATGATTGCTCGAAACTTTTAATGAGCATTGAGATATGCCTGGAGTTACCCAGGTCTATGCCCTTCAGGAGGAAAACTTGGCCCAGAGCAGCAAGAACTCCCTTGATGGCCGGAATGGACACGTTGACCACGTCCCAAGGGTAAACTAGGAAGTCCGCTATCTCCGGGATGGAAGCCCTCAGGGGCCTGATGTTTCTAGCGGTACACCATTTGGTAAAAGTGGCCCACTTAGCCTAGTAGGCCGCTGCCAATGACCGTCTGAGGTAGCCTGACATCCTCGTTGCTGTACTCGACGAATAGCCCTCCCTCCTCAGGAGGCGCTCGATAACCTCCACACGTGAAGGCGAAGGGACCGAGGATTCTCGTGGAATCTTTGAAAGTGTGGTTGCCGGAGAAGGTCTGGCCTGTCTGGAAGGGGCCAGGGCGGCAGTTGTGCTAGATCTTTTAGGTCCATGAACCATTCTCTCTCCGACCACCAGGGCGCTACCAAAGTCATCCACAGGTTGTTCGCCCTTCTTACTCTGTTGAGGACCTGCCTGAGCATCCCGAAGGGGGGAAAAGCATACACGTCGAGGTTGTCCCAAGGATGTTGGAAGGCGTCCTCGAACGCCGCTCCTGGGTCTGGCACAGGAGAACTAAACACGGGGAGCTGTGCATTCAACCTTGTTGCGAAGAGGTCCATCACCGGAGAACCCCATTTTTGAATGACGGTTCTGGCTACTTCCGGGTTCAGGGACCACTCAGACCCTACCACCTGTCCCATCCTGCTGAGGCCGTCGGCGAGGACGTTTCTTTTCCCCGGAATGAACCTTGCCAAGATTCTGATCTGCTCCACCTCGGCCCACTCTATAAGTTCTAATGTGAGGACGCACAGCTCCTTCGATCTTAGGCCTCCCTGTTTCTTTATGTAAGCCACCACCGTGGCGTTGTCGCACATCAGAGCCACGGTGTTTCCCCGGAGTAGGCGGACCAACTCTTGGCACGCCCTTCGTACTGCCAACATCTCTAGCACGTTTATGTGCTGGGCCTTCTCTTGGTCCGTCCAACTCCCTCTTGCTGACTTTCCGAGGATATGGGCACCCCACCCCTCCTTCGATGCGTCCGTGAACAGGAGCATCTCCGGGGGGTCGGCTGCAAAGGGCATCCCCTTGAGGGTGTTCGCCCTGCAGCCCCACCATTCTAGGACTTGCATCGTCCCTGGGAACACTGGAATCGCCCTGTGGGGGGAATCTCTCTGGTTTCAGCTTTCATGTTCCACTGGATCTCTCTGAGCTTCAGCCTGCCCTGGGGGACCAGTTTTTCCAAAGACACAAGGTGGCCTACTAGTCTCTGCCAGTCCTTCGCCCTCCTGGGCTGGCCCGTCAGGAAGGGGCGGAGGACCTGGTCTAAGTTGTCCAGTATTTCCGCAGAGGGTAAGGGTCTCACCAACCGGGAATCCAGGACCATTCCGAGGTAGGTCATCCTGATGGATGGTATCAGTTGGGATTTCTTCAGGTTGATGGTGATCCCCAGGACGTTGCAGAACCGCAGAAGTCTCGCGCCTTGCTCCCTCAGTACTTCCTCTGAGGCTGAAAGTAACAACCAGTCGTCTAGGTACCGAATCAGGCGAATGCCCTGTTCGTGTGCCCAGGCTGAGACTGTTGTGAAGACCCTCGTGAAGACCTGAGGAGCTGTGGACAGCCCGAAACAGAGGGTCTTGAACTGCAACGTTTGGGTACCTCATTTCACCCGTAGGTACTTCCTGCTGGAGGGATGAACCGGGATTTGGAAGTAGGCGTCCTTGAGATCTACTGACATCATGAAGTCCCCTTCTCTCAAAGACGCCAAGACCGACTTCGGAGTGTCCATTTTGAAGTCGGTCTTGCAAACGAACTTGTTGAGGGCTGAGAGGTCTATGACCAGTCTCCACCCTCCTGTCGCTTTCTCCACCAGGAACAGCCTGCTGTAGAACCCCGGACCTGGGTCCAGGACGGGTTCCATCGCTCCTTTTGCTAACATTGCTGAGACCTCTTCCTGCAGAGCTGTCTTTTTCAAGGGGTCCTTGGGGGCTAGCCACTCTGCCTGCTGGTCTGGCATCAGAGGTGGGGGGTCCACTAGGAAGGGCAGCCTGTACCCTTCCTTCAGTACTGTCACGGTCCACGGGTCCGCTCCATGGTTTTTCCATGCTTGCCAAAAGTGTTTGAGGCATCCCCCCACCTGAGGCTTCGGCAGGAGTAGGGGGCCTCCCTCCCTATCTTCTTCTTGAGGCGTGGCCTGAACGTCCTCTTCTGGATGCTGCGTACGAGGGTCTATAGGCGGATTGGACCGAGGCTGCTCCCCTACGGGAGGGCTGAGACGATTGGGACCAGGCCGTAGAAGAGTTGTCTCTCCTGGGCTGGCTAGGAGAGGCCCGAAAAGGAAGGGGCATGTCGGAGGTGGACCTTCTGTACGCCGATCTCCTGACTGGGTGGGGTCTGGGCTCGTTCGGGTCCTTCAACTTCCTGACCCTCTCAATTGACTCCTCCGCTGCCTTCAGGGGAAAAATAGCGTCGTCCCACAGGGTCAGGCTTCTCGAGACCTTGCCTCTCTGTCCGGAAGCCTCCTTGTGATCTTACTAAGGACCGTGTCCCTCCTACGTAAGACCCAGTTGGTGGCCATAGCTAGCGACTGGTACGAGAGGAACTTCAGGGCTTTACCTCCCGAACTGATAAGTTCCTTGAGTAAGGCCTGAGTTTCTGGTACCGTGAAGTCATATGAGGACTGGACGTCCACCAGGGTGGAGGCCCACCAGACCAGCCACGAGGAGACGTTGACCAAGTCCTTCAAAATTTCCTCCATCATGATCGCCTCTGATGAAGAGAAGCAGATCGGAGCTGTAGACGCCCTCTCTTCCGAGGCTCCTTGTCCCAAAACGGCGAGTGCTGGTTCCAGTGCACAGGCGCCTGCTCGCTGTCCCTCCGGGAGGTAAAACTTACTCTGGGACTTCAGGCCCTGGAGTAGTTTGGAGGCACTCTGATTCTTGGGAGCCTCAGCGTGGTTGGCCACGATCTTGTCCACATGGACAAGATCGCTAAAAGGAGAGCCAGGGAGGGCCTCTGTTGGACAGGGGCGTCCACCAGCCTGTTAAGACTGGAACGCTAGGATTCTTCGGAGGAGGGCTCGCGTTCGTCCAGCCTATGGTGACTCCTGATGAGGCCTATTACCCTCCGATAAGCCGATACCTCCACTGCCGAACCCTCTCCTTGGTCGTCGAGTTCCTCCGTCGGACGCGCTGACGCATGCGACGGGGGTCCTCCGGCGGAGACCTTCGCACGCGGGGGAGTCCTGGACCGCCCCACTTGTTGGGGTTCTTTCTGAAGAACGGGCATCGCCGTCAGGACGGAGGCCTCCGTCCTAGGTCTGCCTCCCCTTCCGGAGGTCCACGTATCTGCAGGCCTGCTCGACGAGGGGAGACGTAGGTCACGTTCGTGACGAGTCAGGTGGGCTTTGGAGGTCAGGACTCGGCTGCCAGAAGGGGCGACTCTCTCCGCTGGGCGGATGGAGCCGGAACCTTCACGGACTTACGCCTGTCAACTGGAACCTGCAAGGATGAGTCCCTCCGTCGGTTGAAACTGCTGGGGATTGAGTACCTCTCTGGAGAACGAGCTCTCGAACACCAACTTGACGTGCCTGGTTCCGCAGCTAACTCCAGCAACCTGTCACGGTGGATCATCACCCACTCGCCGTCCGGAGAGGCACTTTTCCTCCACTTCCTTCTGGGGGACCCTGGACGCCTACTCCCGTGGCGGGATCTAGAGCGAGAGCGAGAACGCGAAAGTCTCCTGCAGGACTTCTCCCGATGTCTCCTGAGGTTCCTCAGCGCCTCATCCTTCGAAGAAAAGGAAAGGGCCTCAACTGAGGAGACCGAAGACTTGTAGGCCCTCTCT
The DNA here is from genome assembly GCF_036898095.1 of Palaemon carinicauda. Taxonomy (NCBI): domain Eukaryota; kingdom Metazoa; phylum Arthropoda; class Malacostraca; order Decapoda; family Palaemonidae; genus Palaemon; species Palaemon carinicauda. Next base: position 40,902,580 of record NC_090731.1, on the reverse strand, counting down.
GACGGACTCGCCTCTCGCGCTGGTGTAGGAGCGTTCCTTCGACGCTCCTCGTGCGGTGAAGCCTGTAGAAAAACGTCCGGGAACGTGGCCGACGGCGCTGGGGGGAAGCGTGGACGCTCTTCCGTGGGGGACCAGGTCCCGAAGCCCTCTTCCATCCTCAGCGGCGACCTGAAAGGCGTCTTCGGGAGAACCCATACAATGGGGTCCGACGGCGGGGAAAGCTCCTTCTCGGCGGCAGAAGTGCCTGAAAAACACGGCCAAGAGGCTGGAGAAGAATTAGGGATATTTTTCCCCCACATGGGGTCATCAGAGGAGACGTGCCCTGCTTGCACCAGGGCTCCGTCTCCCGTACACACTCCCGCCCCTCCCTCAGGCCCCTCACTTGCCTGGAACGACGCCACAACCCCACTATCCTGAAGATCAGACTCTTGGGGAAGGGCCGCGGGCCTCTTCCCCGCAACGGACTTACCTTGTCCCCTACTCTGGGTAGGGGAGGGTGGTAGGGAAGCTCGGTCAGACGAGACGCCCGGCGAAGCAAGGGAGGAAGGGACGCTCGGCTTCTTGGGCGACCTCTTTGATGCCTTCTTCTTCTTGGTGCTATACTGCACCCACTGCACCTCATTCCAAGACTCTCACTCCGGACACGTGGCGGAACGGGAACATACACTGCCCCTGCACGAGGAACACAAGGAGTGCGGGTCTACTTCGGGTTTCGAGAGGAACGCTCCACACGATTTACCGGCCATAGGCCCACGACAACGGCGGGGATGCTCCATGAGGCAGGAGGAAGCACCACGAGACACAAGAACGCACAGGGAAAAGCACAAAGAAAAAGCACAAAGGGACCACATGGGTACCGCGTGAGACACAAAGGGACCACGTGAGACACAAAGGGATCGGGGACACACAAAGTCACACTGGGATTAGGAAAGCAGCGAGATGATATCGCGACGCGACCAGAGAACTTACTGGAGGTCGAGACCTGAGAGAGCATGCTCTCTAACCAGGGGTTAGCCTCAGGGCGTGTATCACTCCGCCTGAGGTTACCCCTCATAGAAAACGGGTTTAGGGTAAACTACACAAAACTCTGGTCGGATGGGAGGAGATTCCAGATACTCCTAAGAAAGTAGTTCGAGGTAAGTACTCCGTGCTGGAACAAAATAATTTTAAAAAGAATAACATTGAAACAGATATAACATACTGTATATACTCTATAAAAAGACTTTTGTCAACCTGTTCAACATAAAAACCTTTGCTGCAAAAATGAACTTTAGAAGTTCCACTGATTAAACTATCCGATTAGATTAGGAAGATCATTCCACAACTTGGTCACAGCTGACATACAACTTCTGGAATTTCTTTAACTTTCTTTTCACTACTATGGGCAGGATGAATAATATGAAATTTAGGGCCAGAAACCAAACTCTAGAATTTTAAGTACCATTCAGTGCGACATATAACAAAATTGTGAGAGGGGCATGATGTTAAAAGCTAAACACTATAAAAATATACCATTCATTTCACTGAGTTTCTTCTTATCATTCATTTGACTTACAATAATTATTCATACTTAAATTAAATTACAAAATAAATCCTGAAAATTCTAACATGATAGTTACCAGTTTGAAGGAAAAAACACATAACACGGTTACGAATTTATGAACATCTCTTGAATTAACTTCAATGAGACTGAAGAATACGACTGATTTACCAGAAGGAACAATCTTGTAGATAGGATGTTGCTGTGGTGTAGCTAAGGGAGTTTTATCTTTTAAATAGTTCCCTTTGGCTTCCAAACCAGGGTCAGAAAATAAAAATATGTAGGTATACATTTAAAATTACCATCAACACACCAGGGTAAGAGGCTGGCGGACCTCTTTACTAACTCATGACCCCCGGGAGCCAAAATCTATAGCTACAACCCTAGGAAGATGTCACTAAAGGCTCTCTGAAAAATTCTATCTATGTTTTGTTATATGCAGTAAAGTGAAATATTGTGCCGTTACATTCATTCATGTTTAAGTGTAAGGCATCAGTGTTTGTTTGTAGGAACTCATAAAATTTAGTAAAAAGTATATTAGACTGAGGATTGTATACTGTATACAAATTAGCTTCAATTATGTTTAATAGATATTGAGTGATGTTTTCTCTTCAGAATACTTTCACTTTGCAGCAAAAGTTAAAACTTCAATTATGAAAGGAATGAATGTTGATTATGTTTATACATAATCATGTAAATACTTTAGTTGAATACAGTAGAAAATAAGTAAAGGTGTGCTTGACTCTGGTTCATAAAACTCCAAACTCTGCTAAAACAGTAGTCACAGATTTCTTTTACACTTGAGCATGGTCCTCCTACAACTACTTCCTTAAGCCTTACTTCACCTGTTTGAATATTTCAAGGTTTAAAGGCCGCTCATGAATGGCAGAGGCAAAGGACAGTGACAATGCCATAGCAGGCCAATGTCCTAGAGACTGATCATATATTCATATATGATCAGCCCCCAAGTTCCTTCTACCCATGCTAGGACCAGGAAGGGCCAGGCAATGGCTGCTGACTCAGCAGGTAGACCTATAGGCTCCCACAAATCCCCCATCCTTAGCTTACAAAGACAAACAGGTTGCAGACACTACAAAATATACCGAGCTTTAGCAAGTTTCGAACCCCAGTCCAGAAAGTCACCAGGCTACCATAACACATATATTTCTCAGTCAGCGTGCGTTGATATCATGAACTATAAGCTTCATCTCCCAATACATGATTATTGACCCTCCTATAGTAATTTTGCATAACTTTTCCAAATCAAAATTTTGATTCTACTTGGTATACCCCATCATATATCATTCCCACAATGATTTTAATTGCCCCTTTCTCTTCCTTTCTTGCTGAAGCTGACTACTGGACATAACACCTCAGCAATCAGATTATTTGGCAGTCAACTACTACTCAAAAGCCAAATTTTGCCGAACTGGAATAGCCAGAATTTGGATATATAAAGCATAGATTGTGTACTATCATTTCTTCAGTTTACTTTGACACTATCTGGAAGATTGTGACATCCCTTTAACCCTGGAACGGTACGGTGGGTCGTCCGCGACCCCGAGCGTAAAAAAAAAAAAAAAAGAGGTTTTTCTCACGTGACTCACCCCCGTGACTGAATTTGTGGGTGATCGACCTGCAGTAGGTGTCTCGCCTACACGCTCTAGTAGTGTCCAGATGTGCATTGCTGTAGCTGTACTCCTTCCCCGATTTCTGAGACGCGTTGGAGTTGAGCGCGACCGAGTTTACCCTTCTAAGGTAATTTGCATAATTATCAAAGTTATTACGTATTATGAAATTGTCGTAGAATGGTGCAACTTGTATAGGTTATCAGTTGTGGAAAGTCTTGGTGGATTGTTTGGCTACCATGTACATGATTTTTTTTTTAGTTAAAATGTCATTCATCACCACGAGGATCATTTTACCGTGAGTGCCCCTTTTTCATTTTTTTTTTCATTTTTTTGCCAAGTCATTTTTCCGTAAGATATTGCCAAATAGTGTCGTAAAACTTTTGCTTTTTTAGTGTTGGAAAGTGTGTCTAGATGATCTGGCTACCCATGCGTGACTTTGTTTTTGTCAGATACGACGTAGTTATTGGTATATTGGGTATTTAACTGCGGTTGCCAATTTCTGTTTTTTTTCAATATTTGTAAAAATTTACTACGTAGTAAGGAATTGCCGTATATTATTGATTTTTTTTTTCATGTTTATGTGTTAGAAAGTGTGCCTTGATGGTTGGGCTAACACGTGCATGTCTTTTTTTTTATCTGAGATGCCGTATATTAGAATGTTGGGCATTTTACCGCGAGTGCCCCTTTTTAATTTTTTTTCATTTTTTTGCCAAGTAATTTTTCCGTAAGATTGTGCCAAATAGTGTCGTAAAACTTTTGCTTTTTTAGTGTTGGAAAATGTGTCTAGATGATCTGGCTACCCATGCGTGACTTTGTTTTTGTCATATACGACGTAGTTATTGGTATATTGGGTATTTAACTGCGGTTGCCAATTTCTGTTTTTTTTCAATATTTGTAAAAATTTACTACGTAGTAAGGAATTGCCGTATATTATTGATTTTTTTTTCATGTTTATGTGTTAGAAAGTGTGCCTTGATGGTTGAGCTAACACGTGCATGTCTTTTTTTTTATCTGAGATGCCGTATATTAGAATGTTGGGCATTTTTCCACGAGTGCCCCTTTTTATTTGTTTTGCATTTTTTTGCTTAGTCATGTTACCGTAAGGAATTGGCAAGTAGTGTCGCAAAACTTATATTTTTATAGTGTTGGAAAGTGTTTCTAGATGATCTGGCTACCCATGCCTATCTTTTTTTCTTTTAGCCAGATATGGCGTATATATAAGTATGTGTTCGATTTTCCTGTGATTGCCATTTTTTCGTTTTTTCCCATTTTTTTCAAAATTACTACGTACTAAGGAACTATCACAGAGTAATGATTCATTTAGATGTTTATTTGTCGGAAAATGTGCCTTGATGGTTTGCCTAGCATGTGGCTGAAATTTTTTTTTCTGAAATGCGTATAATAAAATGTTGGCCATTTTTCCGCGAGTGCCCTTTTTATTTGTTTTTCATTTTTTTACTTAGTCATGTTACCGTAAGGAATTGGCAAGAAGTGTCGCAAAACTTATATTTTTATAGTGTTGGAAAGTGTTTCTAGATGATCTGACTACCCATGCCTATCTTTTTTTCTTTTAGCCAGATATGGCGTATATATAAGTATGTGTTCGATTTTCCTGTGATTGCCATTTTTTCGTTTTTTCCCATTTTTTTCAAAATTACTACGTACTAAGGAACTATCACAGAGTAATGATTCATTTAGATGTTTATTTGTCGGAAAATGTGCCTTGATGGTTTGCCTAGCACGTGGCTGAATTTTTTTTTTTCCGAAATGCTGTATATTAGAATGGCCATTTTTCTGCGAGTGCCCCTTTTTATTTGTTTTGCATTTTTTTGCTTAGTCATGTTACCGTAAGGAATTGGCAAGTAGTGTCGCAAAACTTATATTTTTATAGTGTTGGAAAGTGTTTCTAGATGATCTGGCTACCCATGCCTATTTTTTTTTTTTAGCCAGATATGGCGTATATATAGGTATGTGTTCGATTTTCCTGTGATTGCCATTTTTTTGTTATTTTCCCATTTCTTTCAAAATTACTACGTACTAAGGAACTATCACAGAGTAATGATTCATTAAGATGTTTATTTGTCGGAAAATGTGCCTTGATGGTTTGCTTAGCACGTGGCTGAATTTTTTTTTTTTTCTGAAATGCCGTATATTAGAATGTTAGCCATTTTTCCGCGAGTGCCCCTTTTTATTTGTTTTGCATTTTTTTGCTTAGTCATGTTACCGTAAGGAATTGGCAAGTAGTGTCGCAAAACTTATATTTTTATAGTGTTGGAAAGTGTTTCTAGATGATCTGGCTACCCATGCCTATCTTTATTTTTAGCCAGATATGGCGTATATATAGGTATGTGTTCGATTTTCCTGCGATTGCCACTTTTTCGTTTTTTCCCATTTCTTTCAAAATTACTACGTACTAAGGAACTATCTAAGAGTAATGATTCCTCTAGATGTTTATTTGTCGGAAAATTTTGTTTACTTCTTTTTTGATTGAATATCATCAAATTTTTTTAGCTAAAATATTATATTGTTTTACATTTTTTTTTTCTTTTCGATTTTATTTCCCTTCAAAAAATTTTTTTGGGTCAGAATTTTAATTTTATAGTCGTAAAATAATCGACAATTATCCAGCAACCCACCATACAATTTTTATGCATATCCAAGAATAATTAGATTAGTAAATAACACCTTGAAATTGACATACCCTTCCTACATTTCAAGTGGCAGATTAGGGAGTCTGAGTCAGTGTGGTTGGCGGCCATTTTGTGGACATATCCGAAGCGTAAGTTGCCCTATCTATATATATTCTTGTTCCCTATAGAATTTGTGATATTTTGGTATATTTTTACCTGCATAAATATCATATTATATATTAAATATATGTATTTTTTTACAAAATTTCTAAGTACTCAAAAAATTACCTTTAGATATGGCCCCTGATATAAATGTAATTTACAAAATAATGAAGATTTTTTTACATATTTCTATTTTAGGATAACATATGTTTATTCCCTAAAAAAAATTAGCCACTTCCTATTTCATTTGGGTACCCAAAAAAATTCATGAAATTTGGACAAATTTTTTTGGCCAAAAAATGTTACCCTTTTTTTCTCATTTCAGATCTTCACCTCCATGGGTCTGACTTCATCCAAAATACATCAAGATGTGTCCCAAACATTCAAGAATCAATTCCTAAAAGGATTTGTGTATATATGTATAAACTTTTTTTTTATGAAATTTTATGCAAGGTCTTTTTTTTCTACTTAATTTTTTAAAATATTTATAATAAATAGTTTTTCAGCAGATGAGTAGTATTTATCTTTACAGTTGTTTTAAGCATTCATTGAAGTTTTTTTGGCAAAAGAAAAAAGGAGGTTACTGCAAAAACTGATTTTCCAAGAATTTTTTTTGGCGTCGGGGTCGCGCGCGTCTGAGTATACCCTTAAAGGGGTGTCCGAGGAGCGTACCTATCCAGGGTTAAATCTCCTTATTAAAGTAAGAATTTGGCACTACTTGGGAAAAAATAACATAAAAAATAGACATGATCCTATAAAGTTAATGATGCAGAAGCAGCAACTTTGTCCAATTATTCACAATACTACTACTCTACTACACAGTTAGATGGTGCTGAAGCAGCAATTTTGTTCCATTCATCATAATGCTACTACTACTACTACTACAAAGTTAAATGCCGCTGAAGCAACAATTTTGTTTCATTTATTGTAATGCTACTACAGTAGTACTATAACTACTACTACTACTACAAAGTTAAATGGCGCTGAAGCAACAATTTTGTTCCATTCATTGTAATGCTACTACAGTAGTACTACAACTACTACTACTACTACAAAGTTAAATGCCACTGAAGCAACAATTTTGTTCCATTCATTGTAATGCTACTACAGTAGTACTACAACTACTACTACTACAAAGTTAAATGCCACCAAAACAAAAATTTTGTGCCATTCATCATAATGTTACTACAGTACTACTACTACTACAAAGTTAAATGCCGCTTAAGGAACAATTTTGTTCCATTCATCATAATGCTGCTACAGTACCACTACTACTGCTACTAAGTTAAATGCCGCTGAAGCAGCAATTCTATCCCATTCATCATAACGCTACTACAGTTCTACTACTACTAAAAAGTTGAATGCCACTGAAGCCGCAATTTTGTTCCATTCATCATAATGCTACTACAGTACTACTACTATAACTACCAAGTTAAATGCAACTGAAGCAGCAATTTTGTTCAATTTAACATCAGCATCAGCCTACTACTGCTACTACTAAGCTGCTATTTCATTTATTTCAACATCACCATCATATTACTACAACAAATACGCAAATGTAAAATTACTTAACTAAAGAGCCCCTTTCCAATTTTCCCTTACATTTAGCACTAGAAGGCTGATGGCAAATCAATTTTTCTAACAAAAATAAAATTCATAAAGCAAAATTCTTTTAATATGAGACACAAAAGGCAAACTTCCTGATACTTACATTTGTCAAGAACTGTAACGCCTTGTAGTGAGCGTCATCTCTTCCTTCAAAATGCAAAGTCACAAAATTGAAGGCACAAAGCATAGCGATGCCGGCATCATCAAATCCTCTGAGAGTCTGGTCGGGATTCACAGACATAACCCAGCCAACACGAATTGGGGCATTGTGTGTGATGAAGCTCTCAACCAACTGAATCAAATCTGCAGTTGTTGCTTTACTTGGTTCTGCTACAATTACCTGTTACATTAAAAAAAAATTCATAAAACCAAATATCAATGAAACCAATTCACACCATTAATGCTGTCATTAATGAAATTACAATATGACTAAGAAAAACATTTTCTTAAAGATTAATTATGAATAATAAAGGAAAATGTAAAAATCAACTTGACAAATCAAGAACCAATACAAATCAATACAAAATAGGAGAAATACACATGGAAGAGTTGTCACGCTTGTTAAACATTCATTTAAAGCAGCATTTTATATCAATTGCATCATTATCTCTTTATCTAAAATTGAAAACTGAAATTACAGAATGCTAAAATAAAAAGACATTTCAGAAATATGTGAAGCATTCACAGTATGATGAATCATAAAACTTTCTTTTCGATATGAATTTTTTAAAATTAAAAATATATATTAAATGTATTCAATGGTAGAGTTTGTAATTACGTCCCTGTAGTGGTGCATTATAAGGAGATGACAATAAACATCCAAATGTTAACCATCAACCTGCATACTCAAAATTTTTAGTTTTACAGGTATAAAGTACCAATTGGTGCAAAGTTTTATTAATTTTGCATTGTTTCTTTTAGAATGATCAACATATCCTCTCGGTCTTGTTTTAAAAAGGTTAGATTTTAATATGGAGTAAAAACACCAAATGATTTGTTGTTTTCATTTATCATATCACAACTCATGATGTCAAATGTTCCTAAGACTTTTATTTGTCTCCCTACGTGATCATTCATACATGGTCTCTCTGAACCCACAGATTTAACTACCTTTCTCATTGTTAGCTTGACTATTCTATGCTTGATTCTAATCATTTTTAAGACTCAAATGTGAAGAAAAAAATATATTTTCTAAAATAATACTATTTAAATACTATTACTTACTCAGAATTTATTTGCTACTCCTTCACTTTGTAATAGATCTATCTAGAAAACCTGAAATATAACTATTTTGCTTCTCACAGAAGGACAAACTCCTTCCCCTAATAATAAGTAGTCATTGCTACTAGTTAGTGGGGCAAGTTGGCTTAAACTATGGCTCCTGACTTTACAATACACTAATCAATTTTTTCCCATCAAGGAAACACAACATTGAATGGAGAAGTGTGGGGAACATTAATAAACTTGGGGTAAGTATTGAATTAAGATTTTTATAACTACTGATATTTCGATGAATCTTTATGGAATTCATTTTCTGATTACCATATTCACCCACAAGGTGAACCATATAAAACGTAAATCAAACAAATAAAAGAAAGTTGCCGCATATTGGTTTATTTTTCAAAAATACATCATTCCTCGAAGACATGTTTTGGCTATAGGAATATTATGCATAAGTGCTTCATTCATATGGGCCTATCCAGCAATTCAGGATGTGTTGGTGTCTAGTGAAATTTGGTATACAAAAAAAAAAAAAAAAAAAAAAAAAAACAGAGAAAGAAAACTACAAAATGAGCTATCCTACCTCCAGGTACAGTAAGTAATGAGAAATTTGGTTCTAATCTTAATATGAAACTATCTAACCTAGCATCACTTAAATCAGTAACTCAAACTTTAATTTCTTTCTAGCAATCATATGTGAGTAAAATAAGGAAAGACTAAACCTTAAGAAAATGCAATTGGAGCCAGGGAATTACCCACTATTCTTACACTAGGCATCCCTCATTCATGTCTCTGGTTCTAGCATTCATATCAAGCTTTGTCCCAATATTCATATGGAACATTGTTTATCATGGCTTTTGCTACATAGCTTGCATGGATCAAATTGTTTGTTACACTTTAACAAAAGGAGGAGACATACTCGGCTATCCAAAACAGAAGGAAAGTAACACTAAAACATATCCACAAGAGAAACAACCACCAAATCACAGACTAACAAGAAGATCTTACTAATATGACCTAAAAGGTAAAAGAATTTAAATGACAGGAATGGTAGCTCACTAGTTCACCTAGCAGCAAGTGACTTGGCTCAAAGTAAGGGGAAGAGCGTTATTGATTTATTATACATACATGCATACAGACATATACCAAGGCACTTCCCCAATTTTGGGGGGTAGCCGACATCAAACAAATGAAACAAAAAAGGGGACCTCTCCTCTCTACGTTCCTCCCAGCCAGACAAGGGACTCAACCGAGTTCGGCTGCTACTGCTAGGGTGGCACAGCCAACCCTCCCTCGTTATCCACCACAGATGAGGCTTCATAATGCTAAATCCCCTACTGCTGCTACCTCCGCGGTCATCCAAGGCACCGGAGGAAGCAGCAGGGCCTACCGGAACTGCCTCACAATCGATCGCCATTCATTCCTATTTCTAGCACGCTCTCTTGTCTCTCTCACATCTATCCTCCTATCACCCAGAGCTTTCTTCACTCCATCCATCCACCCAAACCTTGGCCTTCCTCTTGAACTTCTCCCATCAACTCTTGCATTCATCACCATTCTTTAGCAGACAGTCATTTTCCATTCTCTCACCATGGCCAAACCACCTCAGCCCATTCATATCCACTCTAGCTGCTAACTCATTTCTTACACCCGTTCTCACCCTCACTACTTCGTTCCTAGCCTTATCTACTCGAGATACACCAGCCATACTCCTTAGACACTCATCTCAAACACATTCAATTTCTGTCTCTCCGTCACTTTCATTCCCCACAACTCCGATCATACATCACAGTTGGCACAATTACTTTCTTATACAGAACTCTCTTTACATTCATGCCCAACCCTCTATTTTTTACTACTACCTTAACTGCCACCCACACTTTGCATCCTTCATTCACTCGCTGACATACATCTGCTTCTACTCCACCATTTGCTGCAACAACAGACCCCATGTACTTAAACTGATCCACCTCCTCAAGTAACTCTCCATTCAACATGACATTCACCCTAGCACCACCTTCCCTTCTCGTACATCTCATAACCTTACTCTTACCCACATTAACTCTCAACTTCCTTCTCTCACACACCCTTCCAAATTCTGTCACTAATTCTTCCTAGTCTGCAACCAGTACAGTATCATCTGCAAACAACAACTGATTTACCTCCCATTCCTGGTCATTCTCGTCTACCAGTTTTAATCCTCATCCAAGCACTCGAGCATTCACCTCTCTCACCACTCCATCAACATACAAGTTAAACAACCACGGCGACATCACACACCTCTGTCTTAGCCCCACTCTCACTGAAAACCAATCACTCACTTCATTTCCTATCCTAACACATGCTTTACTACCTTTATAGAAACTTTTCACTGCTTGCAACAACCTTCCACCAACTCCATATAACCTCATCACATTCCACATTGCTTCCCTATCAACTCTATCATACGCTTTCCGCAGATCCATAAACACAACATACACCTCCTTACCTTTTGCTATATATTTCTCGCATATCTGCCTAACTGGAAAAATCTGATTCATTCAACCCCTACCTCTTCTAAAACCACCCTGTACTTCTTAGATTGCATTCTCTGTTTTATCCTTAATATTATTAATCAGTACTCTACCATACACTTTTCCAACTACTCTCAACAAACTAATACCCCTTGAATTACAACACTCATGCACATCTCCCTTACCCTTATATAGTCGTACAATACACACACAAACTCAATCTACTGGTACCATTGACAACACAAAACATATATTAAACAATCTCACCAACCATTCAAGTACAGTCACACCCCTTTCTTTAATATCTCAGCTCTCACACCATCCATACCAGATGCTTTTCCTACTCTCGTTTCATCTAGCGTTCTCCTCACTTCATCTATTGTAATCTCTCTCTCATTCTCATCTCCCATCACCAGCACCTCAAAACCTGCAACAGCAATTATATCTACCTCCCTATTATCCTCAACATTCAGTAAACTTTCAAAATATTCCGCCCACCTTTTCCTTGCCTCCTCTCCTTTTAACAACCTTCCACTGTCTCTTCAATTCTTGAACCAGCCTTCATTACTCTCTTCACTTCTTTCCAAAACTACTTCTTATTCTCTTCATATGAATGACAAAATCCCTGACCGCACCTCAGGTCAGCTGCCCTCTTTGCCTCCTTTACCTTGCGCTTTACTTCCACATTTTCCTCTCTATATCTTTCATAATTCTCTACACTATTACTCTGCAGCCATTCTTCAAAGGGACTCTTTTTCTCTTCCACTTTTACCTTCACTCCTTCATTCCACCATTCACTGCCCTTCCTCATACTGCCTCCAACAAACTTCTTGCCACACACATCACTTGCAATCCCAACAAAATTTTCTTTTACTAACTTCCACTCCTCCTCTAAATTACCAGTTTCTCTTACATTCACTTCGTCATATGCCATTTTCAACCTTTCTTGATATTTACTTTTTACCCCCTGGTTTTATTAGCTCTTCAACCCTCACAAGCTCACTTTCACATCCACCTACTCTATTCCCCCACTCTTTTGCTACAACTAATTTTCCTTCCACCAAAAAATGTTCGGACCAAAAGGAAATCTTTTTGTGTTTTTAGTGTTTCTTTTCACATCTCTTCCTTCAGTGAAGGAACAGACAATGTTATGAGGAAAAAATTATCTAAACAAATAATATAGGGCGAGTTGAGATTTTGTAAATAGCATTTAAATATATTTGCCAATAAAGTAGAGTAATGATAACAAATTTCTTACTCCAGTAATCAAGAGAAAAGTTAATTATGCATATTTAATAAAAATTGAAATAAATCTAGACTAACCAGATTATGGAAATTCTTTCTAATGCTTCTTAGCATGCCAGGATAAGTAGGTCTCAACAGCTCACTGGTAGAAGATGACCACTTCTGATAGGCTTTGTCAGTTTCTATATTATTCATCCAGAGAATGGCTGAGTCACGTATGTCAATGCCATAGTCTTGCTTCTTCTCGCTTATATCCATGGTTAATAGATTCCTTAGTGCATCACCTTGCACACCTAAAAATAATACCAATAAAATTTAGAGTTAGCATCAACAAAGTGCTGTACAGTTTACGCATTAGGAAATCTGTGAAATACACAAAATATCTACATACAAACAAATCGTAGAGGATAATTAGGTCAATACCTTATAAACTTTTTCAAAGTTATCATTCATCAAACTTTGAACTATATTCTCAATTCAAAAACTAAAAATTTAAACATTTTAGTTTCACAGAAACAAACCAATGTCCTAACTATGACATTGATATTCAACAGGCTGATCTAGAAAGAATTTAAAAAGATATGACATTGGTCTTCTTGGGGGTGAGGGGTGTATAAGATACTGTACCTCAGTACTTCTAAATTAAATTGTATTAGATATACTGAATAGACTTTCACATAAGAAATCAAGATCTGTATGAAGATATTTCTGTAAAGTAAGAATAAAATATGCCATAATGCATTGAGATATTTTTTAAACCTTAGGAAAAATGTCAAAGCCTTTACTTCCTGTACCTAACATGAACCAGCAAAACGTAGGGCGAGGAAAATGATCTATTTCAATGGTTCTAGCAGATTTCTGTTTTTACAGAATCTATATTTTTTTGTGATTAAATAAATCTTCTTTCTTGAAAAGAGAAATTTATTTCAACTTAATTTAGTAAAGTGAATAAAGGGGTGATTAAAACTCAATGGAAATTAGAACCATAAATAGTTCTTGCACAGATACTACTTTTCCAGAATAACTTAATTTGATGGGTGTTGATATTGAAACCTCTCTCAAGACTCCAAACTTACTTCTTTTCAAACATATACTACTAATCCACCATCAAATCTTTGATCTATAATAGAAAAAAATGTTATTTTCATTAGTAAAATAAATTTTTGAATATACTTACCCGGTGATCATATAGCTGTCAGCTCTGCTGCCCGACAGAAAAACCTAAGGACAAAATACGCCAGCGATCGCTATACAGGTGGGGGTGTACATCAACAGCGCCATCTGTCGAGCAGGTACTCAAGTACTCCATGTCAACACAGAACCAATTTTCTCCTCTGCCCACTGGGTCTCTATTGGGGAGGAAGGGAGGGTCCTTTAATTTATGATCACCGGGTAAGTATATTCAAAAATTTATTTTACTAATGAAAATAACATTTTTCAATATTAAACTTAGCCGGTGATCATATAGCTGATTCACACCCAGGGGGGTGGGTAGAGACCAGCATTACATGTTGACATTATTATGAGCTAAGTATTTTGTATTTCATTTTAGCAGTTATTCAAAATAACAAACATAAAATCAATAAGTACCTGGTAAGGAAGTCGACTTGAACAATTACTCTGCCTTTTTAAGTACGTCTTCCTTACTGAGCCTCGCGATCCTCATAGGATGCTGAGCGACTCCTAGGAGCTGAAGTATCAAGGGTTGCAACCCATACTAAAGGACCTCATCAAATCCTCTAATCTAGGCGCTTCTCAAGAAAAGACTTTGACCACCCGCCAAATCAAGTAGGATGTGAAAGGCTTCTTAGCCTTCCGGACAACCCAAAAACAATAATAAAACATTTCAAGAGAAAGATTAAAAAAGGTTATGGAATTAGGGAATTGTAGTGGTTGAGCCCTCACCCACTACTGCACTCGTTGCTACGAATGGTCCCAGAGTGTAGCAGTTCTCGTAAAGAGACTGGACATTCTTAAGATAAAAAGACGCGAACACTGATTTGCTTTTCCAATAGGTTGCGTCGAATATACTTTGCAGAGATCTATTATGTTTAAAGGCCACGGAAGTTGCGACAGTTCTAACTTCGTGTGTCCTTACCTTCAGCAAAGCTTGGTCTTCCTCATTCAGATGGGAATGAGCTTCTCGTATTAACAGTCTGATAAAATAGGATAAAGCCTTCTTTGACAAAGGCAAAGATGGATTCTTAACTGAACACCATAAAGCTTCAGACGGGCCTCGTAAAGGTTTTATAATAGAACTTAAGAGCTCTTACAGGACATAAGACTCTTTCTAGTTCATTTCCAACCATACGATAAGTTTGGAATATCGAACGATATTGGTCAAGGCCGAGAAGGCAGCTCGTGTTTGGCTAGAAAACCAAGTTGTAGAACAAGTAGCCGTTTCGGATGAGAATCCGATGTTCTTGCTGAAGGCATGAATCTCACTGACTCTTTTAGCTGTGGCTAAGCATATCAGGAAAAGAGTCTTAAAGGTGAGATCTTTCAGGGAGGCTGATTGTAGCGGTTCGAACCTGTCTGACATAAGGAATCTTAGTACCACGTCTAAATTCCAACCAGGTGTAACCAAACGACGCTCCTTCGTGGTCTCAAAAGACT
This sequence comes from Palaemon carinicauda, assembly GCF_036898095.1. Taxonomy (NCBI): domain Eukaryota; kingdom Metazoa; phylum Arthropoda; class Malacostraca; order Decapoda; family Palaemonidae; genus Palaemon; species Palaemon carinicauda. Next base: position 40,887,414 of record NC_090731.1, on the reverse strand, counting down.
TAAGGAGGTCCTGTAGATCTTTATTGTTGGAAAGATCTAAGCCTCTGTGACGGAAGACTGATGTCAACATGCTTCTGTAACCCTTGATAGTGGGAGCTGAAAGAGATCGTTCTTTCCTCAGATATAAGAGAAAGTCAGCTATTTGAGTTACAGAGGTACTGGTCGAGGATACGGATACTGACTTGCACCAGTTTCGGAAGATTTCCCACTTCGATTGGTAGACTCTAAGGGTGGATGTTCTCCTTGCTCTAGCAATCGCTCTGGTTGACTCCTTCGAAAAGCCTCTAGCTCTCGAGAGTCTTTCGATAGTCTGAAGGCAGTCAGACGAAGAGCGTGGAGGCCTTGGTGTACCTTCTTTACGCGTGGCTGACGTAGAAGGTCCACCCTTAGGGGAAGTGTTCTGGGAACGTCTACTAGCCATCGAAGTACCTCGGTGAGCCATTTTCTCGCGGGCCAGAGGGAAGCAACTAGCGTCAACCTTGTCCCTTCGTGAGAGGCGAACTTCTGCAGTACCTTGTTGACAATCTTGAATGGAGGGAATGCATATAGATCTAGATGTGACCAATCTAGTAGAAAGGCATCTATATGAACTGCTGCTGGGTCCGGGATTGGTGGGCAAAATATTGGGAGCCTCTTGGTCATCGAGGTTGCGAAGAGATCTATGGTTGGCTGGCCCCAGGTGGCCCAAAGTCTCTTGCATACATCCTTGTGAAGGGTCCATTCTGTTGGAATTATTTGTTCCTTCCGACTGAGACAATCTGCCATGACATTCAAGTTGCCTTGGATGAACCTCGTTACTAGTGAAATATCTAGACCTTTTGACCAGGTGAGGAGGTCCCTTGCGATCTCGTACCATGTCAGAGAGTAGGTCCCTCCTTGCTTGGAGATGTACGCCAAAGCCGTGGTGTTGTCCGAGTTCACCTCCACCACTTTGCCTTGAAGGAGAGACCTGAAGCTTTTCCAGGTCAGACGTACTGCCAGTAGCTTCTTGCAGTAGAAATGCATTGTCCTTTGACTCGAGTTCCATAATCCCGAGCATTCCCTACTGTCTAATGTCGCACCCCAGCCTACGTCCGATGCGTCCGAGAAGAGAACGTGGTTGGGAGTCTGAACAGTCAGGGGAAGACCCTCTCTAAGGTTGATACAGTCCTTTCACCAAGTCAGACAAGACTTTATCTTTCCGGAAACCGGGATCGAGACCGCTTCTAGCGTCTTGTCCTTTTTCCAGTGAAAAGCTAGATGGTATAGAAGAGGACGGAGGTGTAGTCTTCCTAGTGACACAAATTGATCCACGTATGACAGTGTCCCTACCAGACTCATCCACAGCCTGACTGGGCAGCGTTCCTTCTTCAGCATCTTCTGGATGGATAGCAAGGCTGGGGGTTGATCGTCTTGTTCAGCAACGTCCTCATCAGAGGGTTCCTCATCCGAAACTGATGAGGAAACGGCAACGGAGTGGGCAACGTCTGACTTGCTGAATCCGGTCGCACTGGTGGATGCGTGACGGAGCCGGACGCAATATCATGGTACTGCTGCACAGTCTGTGAACTGTCAACAACCATGGGGACGCGAGGAAGTACAGCGTCAACCCGAAACTGTCTAGACTGTCTGGGTTGTGCAGTCAACACCCTACCGGGTTGCTGAGGTTGACGCACTGCGTCACAACAAGTCACCTCTGCTGGTTGTTGAACGTCTTCCTAGTGACACACTGAACGTCAACAACCACCTCCGAGCGTCGCTTAACGTCAACGTGCGACTGGCAACCCACACTGGGTCGCATCGGTGGAGGAACCACCTCAACTGGCAGACGCAAGTAGGATACCTCAGCGTCAACAGGGCGCACAACCAACCGGTAGGAAGGTTGTTGGCCAGAAGGTTCTTCTCCGTATTAAGTCCTCTATCAAGGACACAAGCTTGGACTGCATGTCTTGCAGCAAAGCCCATTTAGGGTCTACGGGAGCAGGTGTGGCAACAGACGGGGTTAGCGACTGAAGCGGAACCATTTACCATCCCTGGAAGCCTTGTTATGTGTGACATAATAGTACAGCAAAACTTCAAAGGCTCGACAAAAGTTGAGAAGTTGACCTGTAAACAACCGGAGTGTCTCCTGGCTAGGCGCCTGGGCGAGTCTACCAGAATTGAGAAGTCTACCTGGGCAGAGGCATGAACTCCCAAGCCGAGAATTTCTCTCGTGTCCTATCAGACTCTCGCTCTATAAGCCAGTTAAAAAGAAGGGAAATCAAAAGGCTGTATCCCTAAAACTCCTCCTGGTGCAAAAACCAGTCGCCTAGCCAACGTAACGCTCTCTAGGAGAGCGAGAGAGCACTAGCTTAACAACAACAGCTTTGAAGTAGCTAGGCCTAGTGTAAGTTCTGACGTGAGGCGAACGAGGAGCAGCAGTTACAAGATCCGGACGAAGATCCTTAAAAAATCATCATGATTTAATTAAAGTCCATAGGAGGCTAAGCAGCTTAAGGCTCCTCTCCAAATGACAGAGTCCTCAAAGGAATATCAGTAGGAGGGAGAACAGCACTTTCTCATCTACAGGAACCTTGTCTGAGAAAAGCTAGGTTATCTCAGTGAGGGTCTCACTGGTGCATTAGCAGCAGACCAGAAGGCAACGTTATGTAACTGCTTGACAGTCTGTGAACTGTCAAAAACTGAACTGTCAACCACAACAGGTGCGTGAGGACATACAGCACTGGTGCATTAGCAGCAGACCAGAAGGCAACGTTATGTAACTGCTTGACAGTCTGTGAACTGTCAAAAAACTGAACTGTCAACCACAACAGGTGCGTGAGGACATACAGCACTGGTGCATTAGTAGCAGACCAGAAGGCAACGTCATGTAACTGCTTGACAGTCTGTGAGCTGGCAACAACCAAAGCTGTGTGAGGAAGCCTCAACTCCTGACTGACTAGTCTGCTGCGGGCGAGTGGCGGTAACCACAGTGGGTTGCGGAGGCTGACGCACCGTGTCAAAACACGGCAGCTTAACTCCACCCTCCTGTTGTTGTGGTAGCACACGCACGTCAACGGAGGGTTCCGTGCGTCTGTGAACGTCAACATGCGTCTGGCAGGGTCGACTGCGCATGGGTGGAGGAGCTCTCACAGCTGGAGTGTGGGAGCAGGCAGCCACAGCGTCTGCTGGGCGCACAACCGTGGTAGGTTGTAGGCTAACGGGTGCAGCGTCAACCTTCTCCGCACGATACTCCTGCAAAAAAGATGCTAACTGTGTCTGCATAGACTGTAGCAAAGACCACTTAGGGTCTACAGCAGCAGGTGCGGCAACAGACGGTGTTACTGCCTGTTGCGGTACCGCTTTACCTCTCTTAGGAGGTGTGCAGTCATCGGAAGACTGCAGCGAGTCCGAACTGACCCAGTGGCTACACCTGGGCCGTTGGACTTGCGCGGAAGGGACCGACTTGCACTTAATAAGCTGCGAGACCTTGGTCCAAGGTTTCTTACAAGAAACCTCTTCCGCAGACGAGAAGTAAATGGGCTCTCTCGTCTTTGTGTGGGTGGGGCGATCTTGGGTAGATACGCCCGAAACCACGGAGGGAAAAATGTCTGTTCGTTGATCAAGGCCTGACGAACCCATAAGTCGTTCGACATTACTTCTCCCCTGGGCTTGGGAGCTTGCAAGAGGTCCCGGACTAGGTGAACGACAGGCACGAACAGACGAACCCTCGGACGCAACACTGTAACACTTTGCGCATATCACTTTATCACTTCGATTTTCTGTTTTACACTTATTTCACTGAAATCGAAACTTTTACTGATTTCTACCTGAAACACGCAATCCTACCCTTCATTAAAAGGTAGTAATTGCGAAAACAGTCGTATAATGCAACAGAAAACATATATAAAGATAAAGAATCCAGTGGCTGGGAAAGAGACTAAACACTAGTTCAAATAAACTACGTTTACAATCTCTCACCGCACATAGCCTGGGAACAAGAATAAAACCCTAGAAACGTTTTACCTTCTTCCCCGTACAGCGACTAGGGAGGAGAGTAAAACGAGAACAACGTTACCCGCTTGAACGAAACTTTTTTTTTTTTTTCTCCTCTCTCTCCCTCCGTCTCTATCTCTCTCTCTCTTTCTCTCTTGATTTCGCACCTGAGAGAAGAGCCCAATTATATATCGTCAAAACATGTTATTTGCTAAAGGAAAAAACTGAAAGGTTTTCCAAATAAAAAGTTCCTTTAATTTAGAATTTAAACCATTTAAGCTAAGAAAGAATGAAAGAAACGCCAGAATCGGTTTACTCTTACTGCAAAGTGAAACCGTGATACACTCTCTCTCTATCGTAACGATAGAGCGCATGTTGAACGTCCTGAACGTCAACAACTGCGTAGACTAAAAAACTAAACGTTAGTTCATCTTTGAAAACAGTACGAGACTATCAAAGAAATTCTTTCATAAAACATTAAATTTAAAAAGTTTTAAAAGTTTTAAATTCTTTAAAGGTTAAATACGATATAACGGGCTCAACGTTGATTAACTTCGGTTCCAAGTTAGGACCGCCTACTATCAGGAAAGGTCGCATATAAACAAAACATAAAAATTTATTTTTATATGTTTATAATAAATGGAAAGTTAATCGAAGAGGCCTAATAAAGGCGGAGAGATATAAAATATATAGATCTATAACGTGTTAAGCAAAATTACTAAAAACCTAAACACACTTCCGTCTAAGGGAAGGGTCGGCCATTTAAAAGTGAAAGAGAGTCCATACTCTCTTTGTCACCATAATTAAATCTATCCAAAACGAGTTCAAGTTTTGAAATGAAGATAAAACCCCTGCATAGCGAAAGCTCAAAACTGGAATAGTGTACTTCACCAAATAGTTGTGAAAACAAATCCAGTTAGTAACAGCGTATTTAGTAGGTCTTGCCAGTGGCACGACAGAGAGAAAATTGGTTCTGTGTTGACTGGGAGTACTTGAGTACCTGCTCGACAGATGGCGCTGTTGATGTACACCCCCACCTGTATAGCGATCGCTGGCGTATTTCGTCCTTAGGTTTTTCTGTCGGGCAGCAGAGCTGACAGCTATATGATCACCGGCTAAGTTTAATATTGAAAAATAGGATTTTCTCATCAAATTTACTAATCATTGCTTTCCTTCAAATAATTATTATTATTATTATTTTAAAACTAGGCTATAACCCTAGTTGGAAAAGCAAAATGCTATAAGCACTAAGGGCTTCAACAGGAAAAATAGCCCGGTGAGGAAAGGAAACAAGGAATTAAATAAACTACAAGAGAAGAATAAACAATCAAAAAAAATATTTCAAGAACAGTAACATTAAATTAGATCCTTCGCATATACAGTAAACTATAAAAACTAAAAAGAAAAAAAATAAGATCAATAGGATAGAAAAGCATGCCCAAGTGTACCCACAAGCAAGAGAACTCTTAACCAAGACAGTGGAAGGCCAAAGTACAGCGGCTATGGCACTACCCAATACTAGAGAACAATGGATTGATTTTAGAGTGTCCTCCAATTAGAGCCACTTACCATAGCTAAAGAGTCTCTTCTACCCTTACCAAGAGGACTGTAATCCCTGAACAATTGCATTGCAGTAGTTAACCCCTTTAAAAAAGAATTGTTTGGTAATCTTAGTGATGTCAGGTGTATGAAGACAGGAGAATGTGGTAAGAATAGGCCAGAATATTTTGTGTATGTGTAGGCAGACAAGAACAGCCATAACCAGAGAGAGGGATCCAATGCAGTGCTGTCTAGGCAGTCAATTTTAAGGCATAATAACACTCTAGAGGTGGTATCTCAACAGGTGGCAGGTGCCCTTGCCAACCTAGTAACTATCAATGTAAAGGAGAAAGCTTCATTACCTTAAACTAAGAGAACATAACCAAATTTCTCTCATCTCCATCTTCCTCCCACCACCAGGACCAGCTACCATGGTATCCTTACACTATGTCCCCTGGAAGATATTGAGGTAGCTGGGCTGGGTAGTGGCTTTGTCCATATATCACTCCTTCATGTCAAGAAATCTCAAAATAAGAAATATCAATATCAGTTATGTGGGAAGGAGGAGAATGACCAATATGATTTGAGGCTAAGTATGGAAAAACTAGGTTTTATGATAAAAGTCCTGTTTATTTTCATTAATCTCTTGTTTCAATCACAATCTTGATTATACATTAAGAGATGAAATAATTGTTGGCCAAATTCTTAAAGGTCTTGTCAGGTCTTGTCCAGGTAAAGACGGCAGATATTTTTAACTTATAAAGGAAAAGAAGTCTTTTGCTGAACATATAGACAAGCATCAGGAAGAGTTAATGAATGAGGGTTTAGAAGAGATAGTAAGTGGTCGAAAGAAGAGGATACAGATGATGACAATCTAAAAGCCACTGGACTTAACATAAACTCAGTGAGGGCTTTAGAATATCACGGCACTTAAAACAAAATAAAAGATCAAGTTCATTTGGAAGTCTATAAATGGAGACTATAAGTATCACATGCTATGATAACTCTGCAGCAAACATTTCATGAAATGAAAAGACAAACAAAACTATTCCCAATAATAATTTCTTTTTCATAGATACAAAAAAAAAAAATGGTCTACTGGTGGACAACAGTAAAGGACCCACTACAATTAACGACGTCTGCTGCTGAGCCACAACTCTGCTTCGTATGCTACCCATCTCGAAATAACTATACAGTACTATCTGTGTCTCATCCACTTTTGTCAAGTGAGACAGATCCAGATCACCTTAGTGCTTTTTCATAAAGTGATTAGAACCATCTGTGACACCTATGTTATCATCCCTTCATTTCATGTGTAGGCATTTGAATATCACCATCATCTCATCATCATTTATGAGCATCAAAAGGATGAATGAAACAGTCCGTGAATAGGCATACGTTTGTCCCTGTAGTTACCAGAAGTATGCAGTTATTCTTAAAAACAGTAGTATACATACCTATACAGTTCTGTAGTAAATTAAACATTAACAGTAGGCACTATGAGCACTGTTTTCTGTACTGTGCATATTTTTACACATGTACAAGTACACTACAGAGATACATTTTACAATAACCATACAGTCACAGCATTAGTGTACAATAAGAGAATACCAAAAAAAATTTCTGTGCTCAAGGACTTAACTACTGGACTGTGATTGTTCAGTGGCTACTTTCCTCTTGGCAAGGGTATAAGAGACTTAAGCAGTGGTAAGCAGCCTTCTAAGGGAAGGACACTAAAAATCAAACAACTGTTCTCTGTTCTTGGGTAGTGCATTGACCTTTGTACCATGGCCTTATACTGTCTTGGGGTAGAGTTCTCTTGCTTGAGGGCACACACGGGCACACTACTCTATCTTATTTCTCTTCCTCTCATCTTTTTTCAGGTTTTTATAGTTTACATATAAAAGATTTAATGTTGTTACTGCTCTTAAGATATTTTATTTTGGTTGTTCATTACTTCTTTAATATCAATTACTGTAATAAAAATGGCCTTAAGTAAAGAAAGATGTAAAATGTTTGCCTTTCTGGATAAAAAACTACTGTATTAAGTACATCTGCAAAATCTATGAAGAAAATGGAAATGGAGCTAAAATTCTTTTTTTTACTAAGGCCTTTGCAACAGAACACAAAAAGAATAGTTGCTAGCTTAAATTCTATTATACAGAATTTAACCACAAAACTTTTTCCAACTTATAACATATCATACAGTAGAATAAAAAGCATATACCATATATTACCATGTAAAGGACGACCCCCTGTAAAGGGCGAACCCCAAAATTTGCTATAGAAAAAGTGTTTTTATCAAATACTCCATGTAATGGGCGAACGGCAATTTCAAGGCCAACCTAATGTTACTAAACTTTTATTATAAATATTTCACCACACACATGATCTTTATTTATAACATCTTTACTAAAAGCTTTTAGTATCATTGTTTATCACTGGCATGAGTAAATGCGTTTGGTTGTTCGTCATGATCGATAATGAAACGTTAGCAAAACATTTTGTTTTAGCTGCGTTTTTTAGGAAAAACATGACAAAATGGTTCTTATTTTATTTATTTTGAATTTCTAAGGATAAACTAAGTAAATCAACATTATTAATAACATCATTTTTACATAACCAATACCTGGTAAGATTGCTGTGGCTGCAAAAGCTAACCTATACACAGATGTGTAAATTCGTTCGTTTGTTCTTTATGATTGGCAATGGATTTTTTAAAGCCCTTTTTAATAGTTCAAATGGCAGTGTTGATTTTGATGGTTTTTAATATCACAAATTTTAAGTAATTTGTATTTTTCCTAACAGTACTTACCTCGAACTACTTTCTTAGGAGTATCTGAGATCTCCTCCCAACCGACCAGAATTTTGTGTAGTTTACCCTAATCCCGTTTTCTATGTGGGGTAACCTCTGGCGGAGTGATACGCACCACAAGGCGACCCCGGGACAGAGAGCATGCTTGCTCAGGTCTCGATCTCCATTAAGTTTTGACAGCCAGGTTTCTATGAAGTCCTGTAAGGCACTTGGGGTAGGATGGGCAGGCCATAACCCGAAAGTAGTTCGAGGTAAGTACTGTTAGGAAAAATACAAATTACTTAAAATTTGTGATTTGTTCCAACATGGAGTACTTACCTCGAACTACTTTCTTAAGAGACTTATACTTTAGGAGGTGGAAGTGTCCTTCCAGACCTAGAGACCGTGAAGTACTTAGACCTCTAATGTCGTGGGGTCTGGGCTTTCCTGGAAGGGGGACCCCTGCACTACTGTAGGCTCTGATGATCACCTGCCGGAGCCAGAAGGAGATCATATTTTTGGACACTGGCTTCTTTACCAGTCCAGAGGAGACGAACAGACTCTTGGTTTCAGGACGAAGTCTGGCTGTCCTCTTTAAGTACTTCCGTACCACCCTGACAGGGCACAGAAGCAAGTCCCTCGGGTTATCCGAACGAGGGATTGCTGGCACTGAGAATCCTTCAAACTTGGGGTACCAAACCGCTGGATTCTGAGTCTTGGCCGCGAAGGAGGGTACGAACCTGAAGGTAGCTTCACGCCAGCCCTTCGAGTGTGATAGCTCGTACGATAGTCCATGAATCTCACCTACACATTTTGCTGATGCCAGAGCTAACAGAAAAGCTGTCTTGAGGGTGAGCTCTCTGTCCAAGATGTCCTTGAGGGGCTCGAAGGGAGGTTCTGAAAGCATCTTCAGGACTCTAGCCACGTCCCACTGGGGCACCCTAACGGCCTGAGGGGGGCACGATTGCTCGAAGCTCTTGATGAGCATCGAGATATGTCTGGAGGCACCTAGGTCGATGCCCTTCAGGAGGAAGACTTGGCCCAGGGCTGACCGGACTCCTTTGATGGCTGGGATGGACATGCTTACCTCATACCTGAGATAGACCAGGAAGTCTGCTATCTCAGGGATGGAGGCCTGTAACGGCCTGATGTTCTTTGAGGCACACCACTTAGTGAAGGTAGCCTATTTGCCTGGTATACCGCGGTTGACGAATGGCTCAGGTACCCTGACATCCTTGTTGTTGTCCTCGACGAATATCCTTCCTTCCTCAGGAGACGCTCGATAACCTTCACGCGTGAAGGCAGAGGGACTGAGGGTTTTCGTGGAACCTTTAAAAGTGAGGTTGTCGGAGGTCTGATCTGTCCGGAAGGGGCCAAGATGGAAGACGCGCCAGTTCCTTTAGATCCGCGAACCACTCTCTCTCTGGCCACCAGGGCGCTACAAAGTCATCCACAGGTTGTCCGCTCGCCTCACCCTGTTGAGGACTTGTCTGAGCATCCCAAAGGGAGGGAAGGCGTAAACATCGAGGTTGTCCCAAGGGTGTTGAAAGGCGTCCTCAAACGCCACCTCTGGATCCGGCACAGGAGAACAAAACACAGGGAGCTGTGCGTTCAGTCTCGTGGCGAAGAGGTCTATCACCGGCGAGCCCCAATTCAGAATGAGAGTCTTGGCCACTTCTGGGTGCAGGGACCACTAGGACCCTACCACTAGACCCATTCTGCTGAGGCCGTTGGACAGGACGTTTCTTTTCCCCGGAATGAACCTGGCTGAGATCTTGATCTGTTCTACTTCGGCCCATTCTAGTAACTCCATCGTGAGACTGCACAGTTCCTTCGACTTCAGTCCTCCTTGCTTCTTTACGTAGGCCACCACCGTGGTGTTCTCGCACATCAACGCCACGGTGTTTTCCCGGAGCAGATGGATGAACTTTAAGCACGCCCATTGCGCCGCCAGCATTTCTAGCAAGTTTATGTGCAGGTTCCTCTCCTCGTCTACCCAGCTTCCTCTTGCTGTCTTGTCGAGGAGATGGGCATCCCAACCCTCCTTGGATGCATCCATGAACAGAAGTATCTCCGGAGGGTTGGCTGCGAAGGTCATTCCTTTGAGGGTGTTCGATCTGACGTGCCACCACTCCAGGACTTCCTTCATCTCCGGGGACACCGGGACAACCTTGTGCGGGGAGTCTCTCTGGTTCCAGAGCTCCTTCAGGTTCCACTGTACTCCCCTGAGCTTGAGCCTCCCCTGGGGGACTAACTTCTCCAATGACACGAGGTGGCCTATCAGTCTTTGCCAGTCCTTGGCCCTCCTGGGCTGACCCGACAGGAAGGGCCGGAGGATCTGATCTAGGTTGTCCAGTCTCTCCGCGGAGGGGAAGGCTCTCGCCAACCGGGAGTCTAGGACCATTCCGAGGTAGTTCATCCTGGTGAAGGGTATCAGTTGGGACTTCTCCAGGTTGACGATGATATCCAAGACATTGCAGAACTGCAGGAGCTTCGCGCCTTGCTTCCTCAGTACTTCCCCTGAGGCTGAAAGTAACAACCAGTCGTCCAGGTACCGAATCAGGCGGATGCCCTGTTCGTGTGCCCAGGCTGAGACTGTTGCAAAGATCCTCGTGAAGACCTGAGGGGCTGTCGACAGACCGAAGCAGAGGGTCTTGAACTGCAACGTTTGGGTACCCCATTTTACCCTTAGGTACTTCATGCTGAAGGGATGGACAGGGATTTGAAAGCATGCGTCCTCAAGGTCTATGGATATCATGAAGTCCTCCTCCCTCAAGGACGCTAGGACCGACTTTGGAGTGTCCATCTTGAAGTTGGTCTTGCACACGAACTTGTTGAGGGCTGAGAAGTCTATGACCAGTCTCCAGCACCCTGTCGCTTTCTCCACCAGGAAGAGTCTGCTGTAGAACCCTGGACCCAGGTTCTTGACTGGTTCTACTGCCCCTTTCGCCAGCATTACCGAGACTTCCTCCTGCAGCGCCGCCATTCTCAAGGGGTCTTTGGGTGCCAACCACTCCGCCTGTAGATCTGGTATCAGAGGTCCGCCAGGAAGGGCAACAAGCACCCTTCCTTTAGTACTGCTACGGTCCACGGACCCGCTCCGTGGTCCCGCCATGCTTGCCAAGAACGTTTGAGGCATCCCCCCACCTGAGGCTCCGGCAGGAGTAGGGGCCTCTCTCCCTACATTCTTTGAGAATCGCGGTCTGAACGCCCACTTCTGGAGGCCGAATAAGAAGGCCTGAAGGGTGACTGTTGAGTCAGCACTCCTCTACCGGGGGGGGGGCTACCGTAGGGGGCATCTCTCCTGGGCTGGCTAGGTGAGGCGCGGGGAGGGAGTGAGACGTCGGAAGATGGCCTTCTATGGGCAGGTCTTCTTGTTGGAGGGTCTGGGCTCTCTCGCATCCTTCAGCTTCCTGACCCTCTCTACTGTGTCTCCTCCACCGCCTTCAGGGGGAACAGATGTCAGGATGCCTGAAAACCTTAAATCAATCAATCAATGAGGGGGAACACTGAGTCGCCTCACAGGGGTAGGTTCCTAAGGGCCCTCGCTCCTCTGTCCGGAAGTCTCCTGACGAGCTTTTCCGCAGCACCCAATTGGCGGCCTGTGAGAGGGACTGGTAAGATAGGAACTTGAGAGCCTTACCCCCCGAGCTAATAAGCTCCTTCAGCAAAGCCTGATCCTCCGGAACCACGAGGTCGTGCGAGGCCTGAAAGCCCAGCAGTGTGCAGGCCCACCAATCTAGCCACGACGATACGTAGACTAGGTCCATGGCTAAGTCTTCCATCATGGAGGTCTCCGAAGAAGAGAAGCAAACTGAGACGGTGGTAGCTCTTTCTTCTGCGGCCCCCTGGCCTAGGATGGAGACTGCTGGCTCTACCGTACAGGGACCCATGCCGCGACCTTTGGGAAGGTAGAAACGCTTCTGGGTCTTGGGACCCTGGAGAAGCTTGGAGGCGCTCTGACTCATGGGGGCTTCTGCGTGGCTGGCCACTATGCTGTCTACGTGAGCCATGCCCAGCCTAACGTCTCTAGCCAAGGGAAGAGCTAGTGAGGGCCTCTGCTGCACAGGTGCATCGACCAGCCTGCTGAGGCCCGAAAGCCAGTCTTCATCTGTGGAGGGCTTAGGCTCGTCCAGTCTGTGATGACGTCTAATGAGGCCTATAACTCTCCTGTAGGCCGAGACTTCTGCCGCCGAACCTTCTACGCCGTCTTCTATACCCTCCGTCAGATGTCCCTCTGCTTGTGAAGGGGCACCTCCGACGGAGGGTACCGCGGTCTACTCTCGGCGGTTCTGGATGGAGGACGGGCATCGCCGTTGAGACGGAGGGCTCCGTCCTGGGCCTGTCTCTACCTACGGAGGTCCAGACTGCTGCACTTGCCAGTGGATGGAAGATGTCTCTCACGTTCCGGTCGACTCGTCGAAGACTTGGAGGCTGGGACCCGGCTGCCAGACCGAAGGGGCGACTCTCTCCGCTGGGCGGATGGAGTCGTAACCTTCGCGGACTTATGCCTGTCCCCTGGGGTCTGAAGTGAAGACTCTCTCCGACGTTCGTACCTGCTGCTGGGAACGTACTTAGCTGGCGAACGAGCTCTTGGGAGCCAGCCAGAGGTGCCCGGGACCGCTGAAGCTCCCAGGAGTTGGCTACGTGGGATGGCGACACGAACCCATTCCTCCCTTGGGGAGCACTTTCTCTTGTACTTCCTCCTGGGGGATCTAGCGCGTCTCCAGGCGTGGCGAGATCTGGAACGGGAACAGGAACGTGACCTATCTCGCCGTCTTCTACGGTCCCTCGGGGCTCCGTCCTCCGAGGAGTAGGAGTATGACTCAACCGAGGAGCCCGAAGACTTGTAGGACCGCACTGAAAGTTCTGAGTCGTGCTGCGTTGCTGATGGTTCCACGCGTCGATCGACGGCGACGAAGGCTCCAGGAAGACGGACGGGAGCGTTGCTGGAGGCGCTGGTGGGGAGTGAGGCAACTCCTTGCTGGGGAACCAGGTCTCGAACTCTTCTTCCAGCCTCATTGGTGATCTGAAGGGCATCTTCGCGAGGGGATCCGATGGCCGCGAGTCCTCCTTCTTGACATATCCCTCGGCTGTAGACGTACCTGAAACACAGGCCCATGAGGCGGGAGAAGAGGCTGCAGCAGCCTTTCCCCACATAGGATCGTCAGAAGAGACGGGCCCTGCTGGCACCAGGACCCCGTCCTCCGAACACACTCCCATCCCTCCCTCAGGCCCCCCACTTGCCTGGATCGACAACACAACCCCACTACAGTGAGCCCTCGCTACTTCGCGGTTCGACCATCGCGGATTTTTTTCATAACGCATGTATATACAAAAATCGCGGATTTTCCGGAAATTTCGAAAATACCGCGATGTGACCGATGGTGCGAGATTGGAGAAAGTAAGGAAAATTAAATCATGATTGATTTTCAATATAAATGAAATTTTGAGGAGCAACAAAGATATCATTTGTTAGAGAGATAGAGAGAGGTAAGGAATGGGAGGTAGTGAAAAGTAGCCCAGAGAGAGAGAGAGAGAGAGAGAGAGAGAGAGAGAGAGAAGAAGAGAGAGAGAGAGAGAGAAGAGAGAGAGAGAGAGAATGTGTGTGTGTATGTTGTTTTAAATGTAACAAACAAAAAAAATTTATAGGTTATAACAGATTGGTGCTTATGTAATATCAACTGTATACTGTAGACGGTTTGAATAAGTTAAGAACTGGTATAAACGATACTTTGTTAGTGTATTCGTACACTCTCAAGAGCGGCAGCTAGACGTCAGCTGATCTAATCACAGCCAAAAGTAAAACAAAAAGAAGTCAACAATACTCGATTTTCAAAACACCCGAAATTTAAAAACAAAAGTACACGCTTTCTTAATGTGCAATTAACTATTTAAAGAGTAGCAATTTTCTAGAATAAAATGATGTTTCCCAAAAAATAGTGGTTTGCTCATGAAATCGGATGCCGTATTTTTAGCAACGGTTGAAATGGATGTAAACTCGGCATAATTTTTTCGTTTCGTATTTAATTGACACTAAGAAAACTAATTTTAGTTTCTTCATCTATATGTAAGTATTGTATAACACGAAGAGAGAGAGAGAGAGAGAGAGAGAGAGAGAGAGAGAGAGAGAATGAATCAGCTGTTGTAATGGAATGCCGTGTTTTTGTTTCGTGAGAATTTCATCGCCACGACTATAACAGCAACATACTGTAATGAACTTTACAGTATTATACAGACTACTGTAATATGATAAAGTAAAATATTTGTAATAACCTATTTTATATGAAATGGGGCTATTTTTTTTGTTTAAAATTTACATTTACGTACGTAACACACACACACACACACACACACACACACACACACTCTCTCTCTCTCTCTCTCTCTCTCTCTCTCCTCCTCTCACTCTCTCTCTCTCTCTCTCTCTCTCTCTCTCTCTCGTGTAAATTGTTTTCCTGCTTTGCTACGTATGTATGATTTTATATAGATACGGTAAATAATATTTGTAATAACATATTTTCTAAAAGCTTTTACTGTAATATCATTATTTATCACTTTCATCATGCGCGTTAAATGCCTTCGTTTGTTTACTGAGCGTACTTTATGACGCCGTCGTTTCAGGCGGCGTCATAAAGAAAAACATTTCATTTGGAAGTCCTAAGAAAAATTAAGTAAAACATTGGTAGATAATAACAAAATCAACATACTGTACTGAATAATCAATATAATTGATGCAAAAAATAACCTATACACAGATGTGTAAATGCGTTTGTTTCTTCATTATGATCAGAGAAAAACATAAACAAAACATTGGTTGCCATTTTTTATCGTGCTTTTTGGCGTGTTTAGGAAACGCATGATATAAAATCGCCTTTAATATTTGTGTCTGTTTTAGTTTAGGGTACTGTAGTACATGCATTAAGTGTTCTGTACATTAAAGGGTAGTTTGTTAACAGTACTACGTACAAGGGAAGGTTTTAAAAGTCTGAATATACATGTTAAATAAATAGGTAAATATGGTGTCACTACTTCGCGGATTTTCACCTATCGCAGTCGGGTCTGGAACCTATCTACCGCGATAAACGAGGGTTCACTGTATCAGGAATTTCAGACTCCTGGGGAAGAGCAATGGGCCTCTTACCCGCAACTGACTTACCTCGTCCCCTACACTGGGTAGGGGAAGGCGGCTGAGAAACTCTGTCCGACGAAGCGCCGGGCGAAGCAAGAGGCGAGGAGACGCTCGGTTTCCTAGGTGATCTCCTGGAAGCCTTCTTCTTCTTAGTGCCGTATCGCACCCACTGCCCCTCGTTCCAGGACTCACACTCCGGACATGTGGCCATAGGGGAACAAACACTGCCCCTACACGAAGAACACAAGGAGTGTGGTAGACTTCAGGCTTCAAGAGGAAGGCGCCATACAATTTACTGGACGTAGGCCAGGGGCAACGACGGGCATGCTCCATCACGTACTAGCAAGACATCGCGAGACACAGGAACACAGAGGGAAAAAGGATAAGGAAGAGCAAAATGGGACCACGTGGGAACCGTGAGGGACACAAGGGGGGTCGGGGACACAAAGGGTCGCACTGGGTAAGGAGAGCGCGTCGGGATGTTATCACGACGTGACCAGAAAACTTACTGGAGATCGAGACCAGAGCAAGCATGCTCTCTGACCCGGGGTCGCCTCGTGGTGCGTATCACTCCACCAGAGGTTACCCCACATAGAAAACGGGAGTAGGGTAAACTACACAAAATTCTGGTCGGTTGGGAGGAGATCCCAGATATTCCCAATTAAGTAGTTCGAGGTAAGTACTGCGTGGTGGAACAATTCATGTTTATTAAATTTTTTTTTTTTCTTTTTCTTTTATTTTGTTTGCATCATTGCATTATGTGTTGATAACTAATAGAATGTTTGGAAGATTGAAAGATGTGCATGTGTTTAGGGATATGGCTAATGGTATGTCTGATAATTTTTTGGTGGAAGGAAAATTAGTTGTAGCAAAAGAGTGAGGGAATAGAGTAGGTGAATGTAAAAGGGAGTTAGTGAGGGTTGAAGAGCTAATAAAACCAGGGGTAAAAGTAAATATCAAGAAAAATTGAAAATGGTATATGACGAAGTGAAAGTAAGAGAAACTGGTAATTTAGAGGAGGAGTGGAAGTTAGTAAAAGAAAATTTTGTTGGGATTGCAAGTGATGTGTGTGGCAAGAAGTTTGTTGGAGGCAGCATGAGGAAGGGCAGTGAATGGTGGAATGAAGGAGTGAAGGTAAAAGTGCAAGAGAAAAAGAGGGCTTTTGAAGAATGGCTGCAGAGTAATAGTGTAGAGAAGTATGAAAGATATAGAGAGAAAAATGTGGAAGTAAAGCGCAAGGTAAGTGAGGTACAGAGGGCAGCTGTCCTGAGGTGGGGTCAGGGATTGAGTCATTATATGAAGAGAATAAGAAGAAGTTTTGGAAAGAAGTGAAGAGAGTAAGGAAGGCTGGTTCAAGAATTGGAGAGACAGTGAAAGATGGAAATGGAAGGTTGTTAAAAGGAGAGGAGGCAAGGAAAAGGTGGGCAGAATATTTTGAAAGTTTACTGAATGTTGAGGATAATAGGGAGGCAAATATAATTGCTGTTGCAAGTGTTGAGGTGCCCGTCATGGGAGATGAGAATAAGAGAGAGATTACAAGAGAGGAAGTGAGGAGAGCACTAGATGAAACGAAAGTAGGAAAAGCATCTGGTATGGATGGTGTGAGAGCTGAGATGTTGAAGGAAGGGAGTGTGACTATACTTGAATGGTTGGTGAGATTGTTTAATATGTGTTTTTTGTTGTCAATGGTACCAGTAGATTGGGTTTATGTGTGTATTGTACCACTATATAAGGGTAAGGGAGATGTAAATGAGTGTTGTAATTCAAGGGGTATTAGTTTGTTGAGTGTGATGGGAAAAGTGTAGGGTAGAGTACTGATTAATATGATTAAGAATAAAACAAAGAATGCAATCTTAGAAGTACAGGGTGGTTTTAGAAGAGGTAGGGGTTGTATGAATCAGATTTTTACAGTTGGGCAGATATGCGAGAAATATTTAGCAAAAGGTAAGGAGCTGTATGTTGCGTTTATGGATCTGGAGAAAGCATATGATAGAGTTGATAAGGAAGCAATGTGGAATGTGATGAGGTTATATGGAGTTGGTGGAAGGTTGTTGCAAGCAGTGAAAAGTTTCTACAAAGGTAGTAAAGCATGTGTTAGGATAGGAAATTAAGTGAACGATTGGTTTCCGGTGAGAGTGGGGCTGAGACAGGGATGTGTGATGTCGCCGTGGTTGTTTAACTTATATGTTGATGGAGTGGCGAGAGAGGTGAATGCTCGAGTGCTTGGACGAGGATTGAAACTGGTAGACGAGAATGACCATGAATGACAGGTAAATCAGTTGTTGTTTGCGGATGATACTGCACTGGTTGCAGACGTGGAAGAGAAGCTTAGCCGATTAGTGACAGAATATGGAAAGGTTGTGTGAGAAAAGGAAATTGAGAGTTAATATAGGTAAGAGTAAGATTATGAGATGTACGAGAAGGGAAGGTGGTGCAAGATTGAATGTTATGTTGAATGGAGAGTTACTTGAGGAGGTGGATCAGTTTAAATACTTGAGGTCTGTTGTTGCAGAAAATGGTGGAGTGGAAGCAGATGTATGTCAGGCAGTGAATGAAGGATGCAAAGTGTTAGGGGCAGTTAAGGGAGCAGTAAAAAATAGAGGGTTGGGCCTGAATGTAAAAATTCTGTATGAGAAAGTGATTGTACCAACTGTGATGTATGGATCGGAGTTGTGGGGAATGAAAGTGACAGAGAGACAGAAATTGAATGCATTTGAATTGAAATGTCTAAGGAGTATGGCTGGTGTATCTCGACTAGATAGGGTTAGGAACGAAGTAGTGAGGGTGAGAACGGGTGGGTGTAAGAAATGAGTTAGCAGCTTGAGTGGATATGAATGTGTTGAAGTGGTTTGGCCATGTTGAGAGAATGGAAAATGGCTGTCTGCTAAAGGAGGTGATGAATGCAAGAGTTGATGGGAGAAGTACAAGAGGAAGGCCAAGGTTTGGGTGGATGGATGGAGTGAAGGAAGCTCTGGGTGATAGGAGGATAGATGCGAGAGAGGCAAGAGAACGTACTAGAAATAGGAATGAATGGCAAGCGACTGTGACGAAGTTCCAGTAGGCCTTGCTGCTTCCTCCGGTGCCTTGGATGACCGCGGAGGTAGCAGTATTATTATTATTATTATTATTAACTGCTAAGCTACAACCCTAGCTGGAAAAGCACAATGCTATAAGCCCAGGGGCTCCAACAGGGAAAATAGCTCAGTGAGGAAAGGAAAAAAAAGGAAAATTAAATTTTAAAGAAGAGTAACAACATTAAAATAAATATCTCCTATATAAACTATAAACACTTTAACAAAACAAGATGAAGAGAAATAAGATAGAATAGTGTGCCCGAGTGTACCCTCAAGCAAGAGAACTCTAACCCAAGGCAGTGGAAGACCATGGTACAGAGGTTATGGCACTACCCAAGACTAGAAAACAATGGTTTGATTTTGGAGTGTCCTTCTCCTAGAAGAGCTGCTTACCATAGCTAAAGAGTCTCTTCTACCCTTACCAAGAGGAAAGTTGCCACTGAAAAATTACAGAGCAGTAACCCCTTGGGTGAAGAATTGTTTGGTAATCTTAAGTGTTGTCAGGTGTATGAGGACAGCAGAGAATATGTAAAGAATATGCCAGACTATTCGGTGTGTGTAGGCAAAAGGGAAAATGAACCGTAACCAGAGAGAAGGATCCAAAGTAGTACTGTCTGGCCAGTCAATGGACCCCATAACTCTCTAGCGGTAGTATCTCAACGGGCGGCTGGTGCCCTGGCCAACCTACTACTAGTAGGGGATTCAGTGTTATGAAGCTTCACCTGTGGTGGATAACGGGGAGGGTGGGCTGTGGCATCCTTAGCAGTACCAGCCGAACTCGGTTGAGTCCCTTGTCAGGCTGAGAGGAACGTAGAGAGGAGAGGTCCCCTTCTCTGTTTCATATGTTTGATGTCGGCTACCCCCCAAAATTGGGGGAAGTGCCTTGGTATATGTATGTAAGTATCATTGTTTTCCTATATACCATAGTGTAGGCACAACCACCTCTACCTCCATATCTTAGCAAAAAATGTAAACATTCCTAGTTGTCTGAAACAAGTTCTTGGTAACGAAAATATTGTAATAAAAAATAAAAATTAATTCTTATTCTTATTTTCATAAACACGCAACTACAATGTATGATTATACTGAGCATATCATACACTGTTAAGTCAATCCTTCCTAACTACTATGTAAGTATAAAATTAATTATCGGTACAAATATTGAATATCTTGGTTTCGGACAACTAGGCTAGCCTACCAACAGGTTAACACAACATAGCCCAAGTACCATACTGTACTATAAATAAGTAAAGATAAAATCACCAGTAAATATTCCTATTTTACTTATATATAAAACTATACACTGTGATTAAAATGAGTATATTACATGATTTTAAGTCAATCCTTCCAAACTACTAACCTATTAACTGACCATATGCAATTAGGATACCTAAACAAAAACAAAACTAACAAAGGTTGAGAAAATAAATATTTTCATATTTCCAAAAGTATCTCTCGGGTAATGGCTGAACCCTGACTTTTTTCATCCAGAACTAGTCTTAAAATTTCACTCTTTACATGATAATATATGGTAATCATCAATTCATTTGGAATGCAATACTCACCGAGTTTATGCAGGCCTCCCATGACACGTTCTTCAGTGCGCAGGTGATCGAGAAGCGTGTAAATATCAGTGTAATCCATATCGAAGTACATTCCATTAATGAAAATAGCACCATCAGATGGGTTAACATCCATTTGTGAGCTTATCTGATTTTGATTTTTTAAAATTTCTCTCTTCATTTTTTCGTCAACCTGGAAAGAAAAATATGAAAAGTGAAAATCTTCATTTTGATAATGCACTACCTTTTGTGATTAATAATTTCTTAACTGTAGTATGGAACCATAATTTCTTTTCATCTGGTTTTCCTGTTTATGATAAATTTCCCAAATTTGGACTACACATCAATGACATAACTCTGGAAATATTCTGGTACATTGTGAAATCTATCGGACTATAACAAAGACGCACCATTTTAAAATTGTTAGAGGTTGAAGGTTGGAAATATGTCTAAACTAGTGCAACAAGAGAGGTTAGGGAAGGAAACTCTGTACAAAGACTGGATTAACATCCACATGGATAGAATTCGAAGAATGATAGAAGTTTATGTAACTACTATATTCTTAAGAAAATTTCTCTGGATCAGGCAAATTATAGAAAAATTAAACCATATCTAGATAACAAACACAGAGACCCAGGTTTATACTAAAAAGGTAGCCATGATGGTAAGACAGTCATTTCTAAACAGTGATGAATTGGCCTAAATTATTCTATTTCAACAATTTGGGTGATAAATAGGGCATTGTAAAGTTAAAGAGCTATTAAGCAAATAAATAACATAAGGTGAAATAGAATGGACAAAGTGTAAAAGAGAGAAACCAATCAATCTGGACCAACTAACTTCAAAAGCACACTTCAGGTGATGAATTTCAACAGGTTCGGAGTCACGAGGGTAAAAGATCATGTCTAGGACCTTAAACTAACGAATAAACCATGTTCAACCTGCAGTTTGCAATTCATATGTATCACGAATATTTGCTTAAATACTTACAACACTTGGGAACACTGTTCTATCTTAATCTTCTTCCTATTGTTTTTTTCTTATTTTAATAGTTTATATATGAAAAATCTATTTCAATGTTGTAACTGTTCTTGAAATATTTTATTATAACATTACTTCTCTATTAGTTTATTCATTTCCTTATTTCCTTTCCTCAATGGGCTATTTTTTCCTGTTGGAGCCCTTAGGCTTATAGCATCCTGCTTTTCTAACTAAAGTTGTAGCTTAGCTAAAAGTAATAATAATAATAATAATAATAATAATAATAATAATAATAATAATAATAATAAAAATAATAACAACAACAACAACAACTAGAAAAAATAAAAACGTCTCCTTTTCAATGATGTTTCAAAACTCTATGTGATACAGCTAATATTTTACTTGTCAACTTGTGGGTGCTTGGAATGCTAATTATTCTCTGATATCAAGTTTTGGTGTGAACAAGAACTTAATTTTCTTTCAAAATTTAATAAAATAATGTAATAATTTTTAATATATTTGAAATCACACAATCATGACAGCAAAATTACTTTGAAAGAAATAATCTATCTTAAAATATTCAAAATAATGCACATTCATAAAAAAATTACTTAAAATACTTTGAATGAATAAGGATCCAATGAGTATTATACAGTACTGTATAATAAATAAAAAATAAAAGTTTATTTAAAAAAAGTTTGAGAATGAAACCGAACTGAAGACAACATTAAACAAAGGGTCATCTCTCAATAAGACAAAACTTTGTGAATACCAGATACTCTGTAATTCAGTAAAATTGGCTATAACTAATTATGTAATCTAATTACAAATATGAAATGGTAGAGCGTATGACTGAAACAAGCAGGAAAGGAAAGAGAATTTGTTGAGCCACATACTGTACACGAAAGGAGGACAATAGGGTTTGAATAGTGTTCTATAGTTCTCTTCTATATTTTTAAAAGTTGTTTTATTCTAAGCCATCTTTTAAAACAGTTTGTCTTGTACATTCATAGTAATGACGAGACAATAAATTGGTTGTGTCATTTCTAAAGCTTGTGGATGCGTTAATTCTTCCATTATTCCTCTCATTTGTATTCTTTGTTAACCTTTTCACACCCAGGCTATTTGGAAATTTCCAACTCTTAACCCCCAAGGGTTATTTTTTTCAAGAACATTTTGCAGTATATTTTTTTTAAATTGCTCTAACAGCCTTAATTTTCATCATAGAGAGGTCAGGTTGGTCTCATTCTCTTGGAAAATGCCTGAAATTTCTCAAAAAAATTATCAAAAATATGCAAAAAGAAATTTAAATAGCATTTTTTTGCAAGGACGTACCGGTACGTCCATGGGGGTAAAGGGATGAGTTTTGTGAAACGTACCAGTACGTCCTTTGGGGGTAAAAGGGTTAAAATGTGCAATACCATTACCACAAATTTGAGACATTTAAGTTATTTCTCTTCTCTTATCTCTTTATTTATATTACTTTCCTTGATTATTCCATATTTTCCATCTCCATTGTTATCCCCTTATTTCTACATTTCTGTTATTAGAAAACACTTATTTCAAAAAGTATAAATTAATTAAATGATTCAGTTTCTGAAAATGTATACCGTACAGCTACATTGACCAGTCAGGAATAGGACATGCAGGTATAACAAGACCTGTAATTTCCTGTAGCCTACATGCCTTATTTTTTACATGAAATTGGTACCAAGAACCTATTTCTCTATGTCTAATTATAGGAGGTTTCAGAGAGAGAATTGACATTTATGTGAAAAAAAACAAGTAAAAAAAAGTGAATATTATCATTATTAATAGGTAAGCTATAGCCCTAGTTGGAAAAACTGGATAGTGTATGTCCAAGGGCTCCAATAGGGAAAAGCACTTTAGTGAGGAAAGGAAATAAGGCAATAAATAAACTACTATATATGAAAAATAATATAAAAAAAACAATTTAAAATGTCTTTCAGAGAATCAGCTGTGCACCATTCAATGAGTTTTTCATTTCATAAATGGTGTCTTAAGCTGTAAAGACCCCATTAGCTGTTACCTGTCTAGGCTATATTAATCTTGGAGGTATTTTCACAAAGTCTGCATGTTCTGTAACGGGGCTAGTGCCAGCAAAATCATGCTTTCATCAGATTTGAAAAATTTCTCACAAAATCTTTCCCTATCAGAAAACACACAAAGAACTTTCTCACAAGATATTTCCCAATCAAACAGCATGCTAAAAACTTTCTCACAAGATATTACATACATACATATCCCAAGGGCACTTCCCCCAATTTTGGGGGGTAGCCGACAACAACAAGAAACAAAACAAAAAAGGGGACCTCTCCTCTCTACGTTCCTCCAGCCTAACCAGGGACTCAGCCGAGTTCAGCTGGTACTGCTAGGGTGCCACAGCCCAACCTCCCCGTTATCCACCACAGATGAAGCTTCATCCCCTACTGCTGCTACCTCCGCGGTCATCTAAGGCACCGGAGGAAGCAGCAGGGCCTACCGGAACTGCGTCACAATCACTCGCCATTCATTCCTATTTCTAGCACGCTCTCTTGCCTCTCTCACATCTATCCTCCTATCACCCAGAGCTTTCTTCACACCATCCATCCACCCAAACCTTGGCCTTCCTCTTGTACTTCTCCCATCAACTCTTGCATTCATCACCTTCTTTAGCAGACAGCCATTTTCCATTCTCTCAACATGGCCAAACCACCTCAACACATTCATATCCACTCTAGCCGCTAACTCATTTCTTACACCCGTTCTCACCCTCACCACTTCGTTCCTAACCCTATCTACTCGAGATACACCAGCCATACTCCTCAGACACTTCATCTCAAACACATTCAATTTCTGTCTTTCCATCACTTTCATTCCCCACAACTCCGATCCATACATCACAGTTGGTACAATCACTTTCTCATATAGAACTCTCTTTACATTCATGCCCAACCCTCTATTTTTTACTACTCCCTTAACTGCCCCCAACACTTTGCAACCTTCATTCACTCTCTGACGTACATCTGCTTCCACTCCACCATTTGCTGCAACAACAGACCCCAAGTACTTAAACTGATCCACCTCCTCAAGTAACTCTCCATTCAACATGACATTCAACCTTGCACCACCTTCCCTTCTCGTACATCTCATAACTTTACTCTTACCCACATTAACTCTCAACTTCCTTCTCTCACACACCCTTCCAAATTCTGTCACTAGATATTACCCCATAAAAAACATGCTGAAAACTTTTTCACAAGATACTTCCCAATCAAGAAGCATTCCAAAATCTTTTTCACGGGGTATTACCCAATCAAAATTCATGCTAAAAATTTTCTCACAAGATATTACCCAATTATAAAGCATGCTAAAGTCTTTCTCAAAAGATATTACCCACTCAAAAAGCATGCTATTCTAAAGCATGCTAAAATCTTTCTCAAAAGATATTTTCCAATCAAAAGGCATGCTAAAACCTTCCTAACAAGATATTTCCCAATCAAAAGGCATGCTAAAAACTTCCTCACAAGACATTTCCCAATCAAAAGGCATGCTAAAAACTTCCTCACAAGATATTTCCCAATCAAAAGGCATGCTAAAAACTTTCTCACAAGATATTTCCAAATCAAAAGGCATGCTAAAAACTTTCTCACAAGATATTTCCCAATCAAAGGCATGCTAAAAACTTCCTCACAAGATATTTCCCAATCAAAAGGCATGCTAAAAACTTTCTCACAAGATATTTCCCAATCAAAGGCATGCTAAAAACTTTCTCGCCAGATATTTCCCAATCAAAACAAACTATTCTATTTGAAAGAATATTATTATTATCATTATCATCATTGAAATATGGTAACGACCATCAACCAAATGATCAGAACATGAGCGAAGAAATGGGAAAACTGAAGTTGCAGATATAGGAAGCAACCAAATGGAACAGAAAAAAGTAAAAGGAACAACAATGTAAATGGAGGCTTAGAATGGGTACTGCAAAGACGCTTTAATACCATTTACTGCATCCAGTAAGGCATACGAAAGGTGATAACACCTCTAGATATGTGCATTAATGCGTATCTAAATAATTCTTACCTTAATTTTCAAAAAACCTATTTTTAGTAAAGATACTATTCTCCAAGTTCTTAAATACACATGATCATTGTTAGATAGTTTAACTAAGTGGTCTAATTAAGCTACCTCCTAGTTATTGGAAAACTTTTAAACATTTGAACTTTATGATGATTTGTAACGTTCTTCAACTCAATAAAATCACTTGAGAGCTCACACACCCAGCAATTAAAACTGCATCACCTACTCATATAACCATAAGTGCTTTATAGAAAATTTGTTTACCTTTCGAATATAATTTTCCATTTTGTTTCGATCTTTATTTCTATGTTAGTCATGCTACAGAACGTCAACGTCATTGCTCCCTGGCCGAAAGTCATGAGTCTGACAGGGATTTTGTCATGGCCAAAATTTAATAATTTTAACAATTACAGTAATAATTTTAATAATTTAAATATTTTCAATAGAAATAATTTTAATAAAATGTTATTTTCATTAGTAAAATAAATTTTTGAATATACTTACCCGGTGATCATATAAGCTGTCAGCTCTGCTGCCCGACAGAAAAACCTAAGGACAAAATACGCCAGCGATCGCTATACAGGTAGGGGGTGTTCATCAACAGCGCCATCTGTCGAGCAGGTACTCAAGTACTCCCAGTAAACACAGAACCAATTTTCTCCTCGGTCCACTGGGTCTCTATTGGGGAGGAAGGGAGGGTCCTTTAATATATGATCACCGGGTAAGTATATTCAAAAATTTATTTTACTAATGAAAATAACATTTTTCAATATTAAACTTAGCCGGTGATCATATAAGCTGATTCACACCCAGGGGGGTGGGTAGAGACCAGCATTATATGTTTACATTTAAGAGCTAAGTATTTTGTATTTCATTTTAGCAGTTATTCAAAATAACAAACATAAAATCAATAAGTACCTGGTAAGGAAGTCGACTTGAACAATTACTCTGCCTTTTTAAGTACGTCTTCCTTACTGAGCCTCGCGATCCTCATAGGATGCTGAGCGACTCCTAGGAGCTGAAGTATGAAGGGTTGCAACCCATGCTAAAGGACCTCATCAAAACCTCTAATCTAGGCGCTTCTCAAGAAAAGAATTTGACCACCCGCCAAATCAACCAGGATGCGAAAGGCTTCTTAGCCTTCCGGACAACCCAAAAAACAACAATAAAAAACATTTCAAGAGAGAGATTAAAAAGGTTATGGGATTATGGGAATGTAGTGGTTGAGCCCTCACCCACTACTGCACTCGCTGCTACGAATGATCCCAGGGTGTAGCAGTTCTCGTAAAGAGACTGGACATCTTTAAGGTAAAATGACGCGAACACTGACTTGCTTCTCCAATAGGTTGCATCCATTACACTCTGCAGAGATCTGTTTTGTTTGAAGGCTACTGAAGTTGCGACAGCTCTAACTTCATGTGTCCTTACCTTCAGCAAAGCATGGTCCTCCTCATTCAGATGGGAATGAGCTTCTCGAATCAAAAGTCTGATATAATAAGAAACTGCATTCTTCGACATAGGTAAAGAAGGTTTCTTAATAGCGCACCATAAAGCTTCAGACTGTCCTCGTAAAGGTTTAGTACGTCTCAAATAGTACTTAAGAGCTCTAACAGGGCATAGGACTCTTTTTCGTTCATTTCCAACCAAATTAGAAAGGCTTGGAATATCGAACGATTTGGGCCAAGGACGAGAAGGAAGTTCGTTTTTGGCTAAAAAACCAAACTGTAAGGAACATGTAGCCGTTTCAGATGAAAATCCGATGTTCCTGCTGAAGGCGTGTATCTCACTGACTCTTTTAGCTGTTGCTAAGCAGATGAGGAAAAGGGTCTTCAAAGTGAGATCTTTAAAGGAGGCGGATTGAAGTGGCTCGAACCTTTCTGACATAAGGAATCTTAGTACCACGTCTAAGTTCCAACCTGGAGTGGCCAAACTACGCTCCTTCGAGGTCTCAAAAGACTTAAGGAGGTCCTGTAGATCTTTGTTGTTGGAAAGATCTAAGCCTCTGTGACGGAAGACTGCTGCCAACATGCTTCTGTAACCCTTGATCGTGGGAGCTGAAAGAGATCTTTCCTTCCTTAGGTATAAAAGGAAGTCAGCTATCTGAGTTACAGAGGTACTGGTTGAAGATACTGACACCGACTTGCACCAGCTTCGGAAGACTTCCCACTTCGACTGGTAGACTTTAAGAGTGGATGTCCTCCTTGCTCTAGCAATCGCTCTGGCTGCCTCCTTCGAAAAGCCTCTAGCTCTCGAGAGTCTTTCGATAGTCTGAAGGCAGTCAGACGAAGAGCGTGGAGGCTTGGGTGTACCTTCTTTACGTGCGGCTGACGCAGAAGGTCCACTCTAAGAGGAAGAGTTCTGGGAACGTCTAATAGCCATTGCAGTACCTCGGTGAACCATTCTCTCGCGGGCCAGAGGGGAGCAACCAACGTCAACCTTGTCCCTTCGTGAGAGGCGAACTTCTGCAGTACTCTGTTGACAATCTTGAACGGGGGGAATGCATAAAGGTCTAGATGGGACCAATCCAGAAGAAAGGTATCTATATGAACTGCTGCTGGGTCCAAATCCGAAGGAGTCCAACAAATCTTGGAGCGTCTCATGGCCAGCCTGCGGGGAGAGTCTACAAGACTTGAGAAGTCGCCCTGGGTAGAGGCAGGAACTCCCAAGCCGAGAACTTCTCCCGTGGCATACCAGACGCTAGATCTGGAAGCAAGCTTGGCAGGGGGAAACATGAAGGCTGTCTTCCCAAGTTGCTTTTTGGACTGCAACCAATCTCCCAGCACTCTTAAAGCTCTCTTGGACGAGCTTCGTAAAGGCAGGTGCGGATGACTGCGTGCCTAAAACGAACTCAGAGGGAGGAGAGCGAGGTGCTGCAGACACAAACTGATCAGGATATAAATCCTTGAACAGTGCAAGCACTTTCCTAAAGTCCAAGGAGGGAGGCGTGGTCTTGGGTTCGTCGATGTCCGTATGCGGGTCGTCAAGATGTGCAGCATCGTCAACATCAGAGAGTCCATCGTCTGAATGTTGAGGAGGAAGCGGCAAAGGAGTAGGAATAAGCTGGTCGGCTGAGTCCGGCAGCACGGGTGCATGCGTGGCTGCACTGGACCCAACGTCATGGAACTGTTGGTCAGTCTGTGAGCTGGCAACAACCATGGCTGTGTGGGGACGCAAAGCGTCTACTCCTGACTGCTGCGGTCGAGTAGCGGAAACCACAGTGGGTTGCGGAGGTTGACGCACAGCGTCAAAACACGGCAACTTAACTCCACCCTCCTGTTGTTGTGGTAACACGCGAACGTCAACGGAGGGTTCCGTGCGTCGGTGAACGTCAACATGCGTCTGGCAGGGTCGACTGTGCATGGGTGGTGGAACTCTCACAGCTGGAGTGCGGGAGCAGGTAGCCTCAGCGTCTACTGGACGCACAACCGTGGTTGGTTGTAGGCTAACGGGTGCAGCGTCAACCTTCTCCGCACGATACTCCTGCATAAAGGAAGCTAACTGTGTCTGCATAGACTGTAGCAAAGACCACTTAGGGTCTACAGCAGCAGGTGCGGCAACAGACGGTGTTACTGCCTGTTGCGGTACCACTTTGCCTCTCTTAGGAGGTGTGCAGTCGTCGGAAGACTGCAGCGAGTCCGAACTGACCCAGTGGCTACACCTGGGCCATTGAACTTGCGCGGAAGGGACCTTGCGTTTGAGAGGCCGTGAGACCTTGGTCCATCGTTTCTGGCGTGAAACCTCTTCCGCAGACGAGGAATGAACGGGCTCACTCGTCTTCTTGTGGGTGGGGCGATCTAGGAAAGATACGTCCGAAACCACGGAGGGAACATCTGTCCGCTGATTAAAGCCTGTCGAACCCTTTGGTCGTACGACATTGCTTCTCCCCTGGGCTTGGGAGCTTGCAAGAGGTCCCGGACTGGGAGGACGACAGGCACGAACAGACGCACCCTCATGCGCAACACTAACACTTTTCACCGCACTAACACTCACTTCATTTCCCACTGCACTCTTACCCTTCAACTCCCTGACGTCTGCCATGAGTTGGTTGCGGTCATTCGCCAATGACTCGACTCTCTCACCCAGAGCATGGATGGCACGCATCATATCTGCCATCGAAGGTTGATGAGTGCTAGAAGGGGGATCGGGAGTAACCACTACAGGGGAAGGAATAGGTTGTGGGGCATGGGGAGAGGAAAAATCAACTGAGCGAGACGAACTCCTCCTGACTCTATCTCTCTCTAGCCTACGTGAATATTTCAGGAATTCTTGAAAATCGAATTCCGAAAGCCCAACGCATTCCTCACATCGATCTTCCAATTGACAGGTTTTACCCCGACAATTGGAACAAATGGTGTGCGGATCGATAGAGGCCTTCGGAAGACGCCTTGAAAAGTCCCTAGCACTACACTTCCTGTATATGGGGACTTGAGAAGGGTCCGACATCTTGAATTAGTCAAAGGGGGAATTCAAAATCTATCCAAGTCGTCAACAAATAATCCAAAATTCAATCAAAGAATGCAAGGAAGTATTGAAGATAACCTCTGCACAGCGAAAGCTAATAACCAGAAATGAATACTTCACCAAAAAACGTGAAAATCAATCCAGAAAGCAACAGCGTATTTAGTAGGTCTTGCCGGTGGCACGACAGAGAGAAAATTGGTTCTGTGTTTACTGGGAGTACTTGAGTACCTGCTCGACAGATGGCGCTGTTGATGAACACCCCCTACCTGTATAGCGATCGCTGGCGTATTTTGTCCTTAGGTTTTTCTGTCGGGCAGCAGAGCTGACAGCTTATATGATCACCGGCTAAGTTTAATATTGAAAAAACCTTTTTTAGTAATTTCAGTATAACAATTTTAACAATTTTGATAATTATCATATTAATAATTTTAATAATTACTTTAATAATTCAAATACTTTCAATAATAATAATTTTAATGCCGGTAATTTTAATAACCATTTTAATAATTTAAATAATTTCAATAAGAATAATTTAAATAATTTCAATAAGAATAATTTAAATAATTCCAATACGAATAATTTTAATATTTATAATAATAATTCTAATAATTCAAATAATAATTTTAATGATTTCAATAATAATAATAATATTAATAACATTGATGATAGAGCATACCTTTGTTCTAAAAAGCGAACGAGCGAGCATGGGGAAATTCTGGGCAGTGTGAGTAAAGAGACTGAGTCGTTCTTCCTCGGGAGCAGACATGATTCGTTGAGCAGCCTGCATGCTGAGATGTTGCAGTTGCCACACTTTCATTGGAGCCATCTCGTGCTGTGACTCGATCATATGTTTACGTAGCTGATCCAGCTCCTCTGCTTTGTCAGGATGAAGTGACCTGAAATAATATCAAATTTCAACATATTTTTGGAATAACATTTCAATTCATTAATGACTTAATTTTCTCTAGTTTAAGCTTGTCATGTACAAGAGGAAGGCCAAGGTTTGGGTGGATGGATGGTGTGAAGAAAGCTCTGGGTGATAGGAGGATAGATGTGAGAGAGGCAAGAGAGCGTGCTAGAAATAGGAATGAATGGCGAGCGATTGTGACACAGTTCCGGTAGGCCCTGCTGCTTCCTCCGGTTCCTTAGATGACCGCGGAGGTAGCAGCAGTAGGGGATTCAGCATTATGAAGCTTCATCTGTGGTGGATAATGTGGGAGGTTGGGCTGTGGCACCCTAGCAGTACCAGCTGAACTCGGCTGAGTCCCTGGTTAGGCTGGAGGAATGTAGAGAGTAGAGGTCCCCTTTTTGTTTTGTTTCATTGTTGATGTCGGCTACCCCCCAAAATTGGGGGAAGTGCCTTTGGAATATGTATGTATGTATGAAAATATACAACATTTACACTAAATTTTCAACACCAATTATTGACTATTGTAGAAATAGAATTACAAAAATACACCTTACTACTTAAAATACTTGACGGCACGTGGCAGTATACAGTACGTAGACAGAGGATGAGTATAGGCCCAACCTCATGTATTAAACACATACCAGGAGAGACAAAACATATATGAACATTCTTGATACTAACATCATTATACTATAGCCGCCAAATCCTGGTTATCCTAATTAAACTCATCAAGGGAAAATAACAGCATGATTGAAAACCACGCCTTGATGAACACGCAACGAAAACTGCATGAGAACAGGAAGTAAAGTAAGAGCTGAACAAAAGAATGCGGCTTCATTCCCTAAGTCACACAGCATTATCACACTAGCTGATTTTTCAGGAGGGGATGGTATGAGTTATAAATAGAACTTATATTTTTATTTGCAAGTTACAAAAGCCAATGCTATAGGGATATTAGCAATATGACCTAGTGATAAGTATAAAAAACAATAATATTACTATTAAAATTACGTTTTTCTACAAAATATAGTAGCAGGTAAAATTCAGCAAAATAATTTAGCTTCTAGTTCCAAGTTGAGCATGCTATGCAAGATTTCCAAACATTTGAAAAGTTTCATAACATTTCTTTTTTATTGTTGAGGAATCCAGCACTAGAGATACAGAAGACTGAACTAACCTGATTATAAAAACATACTGAGCAAATAACTGATAATGAGCAACATTTTGGCTTTATGCATAGAAGTGGTTCAAAACGTTTAGGTTATATTAACCTATCTTCACTGTAAATATCTATGAATAAAAAATCAGATTAAAGAGCATCAAGTTTAGTATAACACTGTACAGGTCCCCAATTTACATATATTCGGAGATAAAAATACAAATCCAACTGTAATCATAAATCTCAGATATTGTATAAAAAATTCATCATGAAATACCATAATTAACCAATATTATACAATTTACTGCAAGATGAAACGGAACAATTTGTTGATTTTTCCAACTTAAAATTGCAGGCATATGAGTTAGGTCAAGCCTAACCTACGGCCAAAATTTGACTTGCAAACAGTTTCTTGGAACCTATTGAGTTAGTAAGTTGAGGACTTTGGTTCCATGAACTGCACAACTTCTGCTTTTCATACGAAAGCTAAGAATCTTACTTACTCTAATTTTGAAAATAGGAAACCTTCCACTTCTATCTCCTGATCATCATCATCCTCCTGTTGGCCTCTGTCATCTTCAACCTTTGTGTCATCTTGAGCTTTATATTCAGTGCTCTTTATTGCCAATTCCACTCCGTATCCACTTAAACGTACTTTTTTTGAGATGACTTTCTGGAGAAAAAAAATTAAAAATTACATTTGAATTATTCTAATTCATGTCATGAATTTTGTAACCACAACAACCTCACTAATACAGAATAATCAGTTTCCATAATAAAATTACTCATTTTTAAACTTGCCTGGCATTCATACTGCCTCTCTCCCAAAGCTAGTTAAATGTCTACATCTACTCTTAAAACAAAAATTTCCTGTTTTCTTTCCTTGTAACTGCTCTTCCCCTGGGTGGATCATATCCCTTTGCCTTTCAGTCTCGAAGTTGAGACTAACGCAACGTCCTCTAGACATCACTAGTTACTGGGGAGGCAGTACGGGGGCATGCATATTGCCAAGTGAATATAGAAATATTGTAGTAACAAGATGTGTATGGTTTACTAGTAGTTCAAAAACAATAACTGGGGAACCTTGACATTCATGCCTAGAAGAAGGGGGCACCAGAAAGGGAGAGGACTATCTAAGCTATATGAAGGTTATAAAGCCTTGAGCATAAAAATTGAATTGGACCTTACTAACAGTCTGCTAAGAAATACAGATCTACTTCACAGGAAGATGTAGTCCCAAGGGAGAATAAATTGTATAAACTTTTTGACAGAAACTACTTTGTTAAGATACGAACAAAGCTGTATCCTTCTCTCAATAATAATTTAAGAATGTATGGACCAGTTCCAAAGAAGCATTTATCACTGTATGAGAGAAACAATGTTTATTCCTATGCAGACATAAACTTCTGAGTCATTTATATGGGGTTACTTATGGTTTCATTTTCTACGGCCAGACAAAAATGAAATCGGTAGATTATGTCATGTTGTGTTGCTAGGCAACTGCAGCACATGACTCGTCTCTATTCATTACTTGTGAGTTAAGAGGGTGTACCTTTCGACTTCATGTCTAATTCGATGCGTTCCTGCCTGATACGTAATAGCCGCCACTGTGGTACCTTCATGAGCCGGGTAGAAGTGGATCCTCACAAATTATGTCCGTCGTGCCGAGGGAAAAGATGTTCAGTGGAATCTCCATGTAAGTATTGTAAGGAGTGGTTACCATCCCAGAGGGATAGATATTTTTCTCGCCGTAAGAAATGAGCCAAGAGAGATTATTCCCCTCCTTCGCCTTCTGTGAGCAGTGAGAGGCGTAAGGTAGGTTTGGCCATGAATGTTATCTCCCCACTTAGTTATTCGTGTCAGAAACCCTCTGAGGTTTCTGTCTCAGAGGACGATTGCCGTAATTACATCGACA
This sequence comes from Palaemon carinicauda, assembly GCF_036898095.1. Lineage (NCBI taxonomy): Eukaryota > Metazoa > Arthropoda > Malacostraca > Decapoda > Palaemonidae > Palaemon > Palaemon carinicauda. The sequence continues at coordinate 40,853,847 of NC_090731.1, read as the reverse complement.
TTTTATCACCTGGTGTTAATAATATACAGTATGAGATTGATCCTATTCTTATCTCGGATCCCCCGGCTATGGCCGCTGTGCTCCCCGGGTCGGATCAGCACGATGCTTCTATACCTGATTACGCTGTTATGTCTAGATCTCCCTCACCTCCTACGAGTGCAATGAGTGGAGACTTGTATTTGTCACACTATGCCGATAAGATGTTCACCCCTTTAGAAGTGTCTACTATCAAAACAGTAAAAGTATCTCCTTGTTCCCAGAAAGACCTTGGAGTTGAGCCTGTCATTTCCCCCCATACCGAGAGCAGCCTTATAGGAAGATCCTGATTACTAGTCTTCAACTCGTATTAACGAAAAAGGCCTGCCTCGTACACCTAAGGGTTCTCGGAAGAAAAATCTTCAAAAGAGCGCCCAGAATGAGTCGAGAGATTTGCCACCTCTCTACTATGAGGGTGATCGGACCCCTTTGGCTTCATCACCCACCCACAAGCTGACAATACCTTCATGCTATAAGCAGGCTTCTCCTTCCAAGTTTAATAAAGCTGGAAAGTTGAGTGTAACTATTCCTGCCATACCAAGATATTCTTCAAAGAATAAAGTCAGGACGAACATTCAGATTCATAAACCTGAACGAGCCGATGTATCTAAACAAGATGACATCACTGCGTGTGAAATAACTCCCCCGCAGTCTGGATAGGCCGACAAATCCAAGCAAGTTTTCACCCCCAGGCATCAAGACGTCACTGAACACGCCGCCATCTTGATGTGTAAGAATATTCTTCTGCGTCATAATGATGCTAAGAAGAATGTGACTATATGCCCCACTGATGTTAGAGGGTATAGTAGATCCTCTCCATATACAGTTAGGTCCAGAGTTCCCCCTGAGTTTTATAAACTCTCGGCTAGGAACCAACGAGATAAAACCTCACCCTACGCTAATAGGAACCCTGTGTCTTATGCAAGAAACTAACCCAATAATCATCTAGATAGACCCCGTTCTTACTCTTGGTCTGACGATCATCATTATCAGGATAAGCAATCTATTGAACTTTATTCTCTTTCAAATAATTCTTTATGGGTATAAAAAGCAGATAGGGTCACAGACAGTTTCCCCTATTCTTGAGGATCACAACACAATCAGACGCAGAGAAATGGATCAGCAGACGACGTAGATGTGGTCCTCGCCCTAGGCATTCGAGATTGCAGAGTGCTGAGAACTCTTTTCTTGCCTCATAAATCAAGTTCTGAGAGAGACTTCAACTCCTCCGCTTTCCGTTCAGAATATAAAGGTGAATGTTCTTACGATGGAAGTGAACTAGATTCCTCCCACTCCTCTGCCTCCTCTTCCCATTATTACTCAAGGGAAAGGAAGGACATTAAGAGGAAAGGTTAAGAGCTCCGTTAAAACAGAACATTCTCATCGGGATATCATCACTATTGATGGCTCCCCAGAGAACCTCATGGGGTGCACGATTACAAGCTCTGCTGATGTAACCCCCCTTGAGGCCCCAGTATTGAGCTGAGAAGCCTCAAACTTTATTAAGATTATGAGCATCATCAACCATTTAAGAGGTTTGGATGAGCCTCCCTTAACGCATATCCCTAACAGATGGTGCACTATCGACGCTACGTTCCCGCAGACTCAGAGCTCCAGACTTAGGTCTGACGTGGCCCTTTCCAACCAAACCACAGACACAATTGAATTTTTGAATACTCAAAGTCTCCGCTGCTGAAAACTCACTAAAAGCGAGTAGATCTTCAAAGCTTCCTCCATTACTTACATCACACCAGAGACTTCCCATTGACCCGGAAAGACTTCCCAACTTACCCGCCACGATTTCAGGACAATAACTGGCTACCATAGAGGTAGCAGCCATGTCAGCCATTCTAACTTGCTCATGGATAGACCACTGGTCTGGGGCACTCTTTAGTTTTGCTGTTTCAAGAAACCTCAAGGATGAAAATGTACAGAAACAGTTCAAGGAACTTTCAAGATCGGGAGCTAAAGCCATAGAGTACTTCCTCCACCAGAACGTTTTTCTTTGGGCAAATTGTATTTTAAAGATGTGCGACGCTGTCTTAACTAAATACTCTAGACAGCTGTCCCTTAGAGATGCTAAGGTCCTTGGGAACTCAGACCTAATTAACTTTCCCTCCCTTTTTCCATCCTCAGACGTGATTATGGCTATGAGAGAGACTGGGACAAAGTTGTACAGTAGCAGAGCAGCAGCACTGAGGCTGTCCACTCCTTAGAAACAAATGAAGAACTCACCTTTTAGGCCATCTCCACAATAGACACATCTCCTCCCTCCCTCGGATGCACAACAGCCTGGGAGGCAGAATTCTAGACTCGCCTTTCATTGGAGAAGACATCCCTCCGATCGTAAAGGATGTAGTGACAGAAGTTCACACTAGGGAGGGCATGTCCCCAGCTTACCTACAGTGGGGGGATGCCTACAATGCTCTTGGCAAAGGTAGTAGGACTTAAGGGCAGATCCTTGGATGGTGGAAGTCCTCCATTCAGAGCACGGGATACCCTTCATAAAATGTTCATCTCCTCTGACCGGGAATCGGATCCGACCATATTATTTGAAAGGATCCCCAAAAGCCCTACTCTTACCAAAGGAAGTCTTCAAATTGCTAAGCAAAAAAGCAGTGGAGGAAGTCTTCAATAACTCTCCAAGCTTCCTCAGCAATCTATTCATGGTAGAGAAGCTGACAGGAGGTTGGAAACCCATCATAAACGTCTCCCGTTTAAACTTCTTTATTTTGTGAACACAACTCAAGATGGAGACCACACCTTCCGTTCTCCAAACCATCAGAAAGGACGACTACCTTCTGACCAAAACCTGAAAGATACTTACTTTTAGGTCCCCATCCATCATGCCTCGAGGAAGTACCTAAGGCTTCCCTTTTGAGACAAGCTGTTCTAATTCAAGGTGTTGTGCTTTGGCCTATCTACAGACCCGCAAGTCTTTAGCAAAGTCTTTGTCCTTGTCTCAGTCTGGGCATTTGCCATAGGCATCAGGCTTATGAGATACCTAGACGACTGGCTTCTCTTAGCAAAATCTAGAGCTCTCCTGCTGAAACAAAGAGACCTATTAGGGACAGAGACTCGGTGCAAGCTAAAGACTTCCCTGCTGCAGACCAGAGTTGCCAAAATAGGGAATTGTGGGGGTAATGACAGAAAAATAAATCCACAGAGGGATCTCCATAATTTCAATTTCCTATTTCTCCTTTACTCATTCTGGAATGGAAAATACTTCCGGATAGTTATCAAGCTTGAAAAAATATATTGGCATTTAAATGTTTTTTATTTATAATATGAAATCTATGTTTTAATATCTATTGACCTGTGTTGTATTTTGAACTAAAACTAACAGAACAAAGTATAGAATTTGTGAGTATATTTAGTTAATGATGTTGATGTTTTGTTGGTTTTCGGTACTACAGCGTTTACAACATCGTTTTCAAAGATGAATTTAATAAAAACCAAAAGCAACCATAGAAACGTCATAAACTACAAAGAGAGAGGGTGGTTGTGTGCAGTTCAAACTAACTGCAAAGATATACAAAGAAGCTTGGAACAAATTGAGAATGTTGAAGACGAACAGGAAGATACACCCTAGGATCAGTAGGCCTATTAATAACTTTCTTACTAATTTCGTAATAAGTGGGAGATATTATAGATATCTATTGTCAAAGCAAATTTGATTTTTGTTACAGTATATCCGTAAAATTAAAAATTCATTCATTGTTTTATGGAGACATTTTATTATAATGCTAAGAATACTGATTAATAGTCTAAAACTGGTACCCTGCTAGGCTAATTAACATCCATCCCAAATATGTGTTTTATTCTTCTATTTATGTAAAAAATGTTTATCTTGTTGTTATGCGGTTGTATACAGTATATATACATAGGCCTCTCTCCTGTATTATAATCCTGTGAGACTTCGAAGAGGTGGAGCTGGGTGGAGAGTGACTGCTCCCTGCACTCCAGTTTTGGGGTGTTTGAATGTGCGTGGATGTAGTATGATAGAGAGTAAAAGATGTGAGATTAGAAGTATGTTTAGGAATAAAAGGATGGATATATTGGCTTTGTGTGAGACAAAGATAAAAGGGAAAGGTGAAGTGATGTTTGGTGAAATGTCTGGTAGAGTGTCTGGGATTGAAATTGGAAGAACAAGAGAAGGTGTGTCTTTATTGCTGAGTGAATGGATGACATGTAAAGTAGTGGAATGGAAGGAGATATAACCTAAGTTAATGTGGGTAAGGGTTAGGTTGGGTAGGGAATGTTGCGCTTTTGTCAGTGCGTATGGGCCAGGTTGTGAGAAAAGTGAAGAAGAGCGGAATGAGTTCTGGAAGGAATTAACTAGGTTTGTAGAAGGACTGGGTAGAAGGAATTATGTCGTTGTCATGGGTGACTTGAATGCTAGAGTGGGCACTGGAGCGGTAGAAGGTGTCATTGGGAAGTATGGCCTACCAGGTGAAAATGAGTGGTGAGAGACTGATAGATATGTGTTGAGCAAGAGATGGTGATAAGTTCTAGCCTTTTCATAAAGAAAGATAAAAACATGTATACATGGGTAAGAGTGGCAAATGGAAGAGTGGTAGAAAGAGCGTTAATAGATTATGTGTTGATAACTAAAATAATGTTTGGAAGATTGAAATAAGTGCACATGTTTAGGGGTATGGCTAACAGTATGTCTGATCATTTTTTGGTGGAAGGAAAATTAGTTGTGGCAAAAGAGTGGGGGAATAGAGTAGGAGGATGTAAAAGGGAGCTAGTGAGGGTTGAAGAGCTAATAAAACCGGGGGTAAGAAGTGAATACCAAGAAAGGTTGAAAATGGCATATGATGAAGTGAAAGCAAGAGAAACTGGTAATTTAGAGGAGGAGTGAAAGTTAGTAAAATAAAAATTTGTTGGGATTGCAAGTGATGTGTGTGGAAAGAAGTTTGTTGGAGGCAGCATGAGGAAGGGCAGTGAATGGTGGAATGAAGGAGTGAAGGTTAAAGTGGAAGAGAAAAACAGGGCTTTTGAAGAGTGGCTGCAGAGTAATAGTGTAGAGAAGTATGCAAGATATAGAGGGAAAAATGTGGAAGTAAACCGCAAGGTAAGTGAGGCACAGAGGGCAGCTGACCTGAGAAGGGGTCAGGGATTGGGTCATTCATATGGAGAGAATAAGAAGTTTTGGAAAGAAGTGAAGAGAGTAAGGAAGGCTGGTTCGAGAATTGAAGAGACAGTGAAAGATGGAAATGGAAGGTTGTTAAAAGGAGAGGAGGCAAGGAAAAGGTGGGCGGAGTATTTCTAAAGTTTACTCAATGTTGAGGATAATAGGGAGGCACATATAATTGCTGTTGCAGTGTTGAGGTGCCAGTGATGGGAGATGAGAATGAGAGAGAGATTACAAGAGAGGAAGTGAGGAAAGCACTACATGAAACGAGAGTAGGATGGTGTGAGAGCTGAGATATTGAAGGAAGGGGGTGTGACTGTACTTGAATAGTTGGTGAGATTGTTTAATATGTGTTTTGTGTTGTCAATGGTACCGGTAGATTGGGTTTGTGCATGTATTGTACCACTATATAAGGGTAGGGGAGAAATGCATGAGTGTTGTAATTCAAGGGTATTAGTTTGTTGTGTGTAGTTGGAGAAGTGTATGGTAGAGTAATGATCATTAGGATTAAGGATAAAACAGAATGCAATCTTAGAAGTACAGGGTGGTTTTAGATGAAGTAGGGGTTGTATGAATCAGATTTTTATAGTTAGGCAGATATGCGAGAAATATTTAGCAAAAGGTAAGGAGGTGTATGTTGCGTTTATGGATCTGGAGAAAGCGTAAAATTGAGTTGATAGGGAAACAATGTGGAATGTGATGAAGTTATATGGAGTTGGTGGAAGGTTGTTGCAAGCAGTGAAAAGTTTCTACAAAGGCAGTAAAGCATGTGCTAGGATAGGAAATGAAGTGAGCGATTGGTTTCCGGTGAGAGAAGGGCTGAGACAGGGATGAGTGATGTTGCCATGGTTGTTAACTTGTATGTTGATGGAGTGGTGAGAGAGGTGAATGCTTGAGTGCTTGGACGAGGATTGAAACTGGTAGAAGAGAATGACCGAGAATGGGAGGTAAATCAGTTGTTGTTTGCAGATGATACTGTACTGGTTGCAGACGTGGAAGAGAAGCCTGGCTGATTAGTGACAGAATTTGGAAGGGTGTGTGAGAGAAGGAAATTGAGAGTTAATGTGGGTAAGAGTAAGGTTATGAGATGTACGAGAAGGGAAGGTGGTGCGAGGTTGAATGTCATGTTGAATGGAGAGTTACTTGAGGAGGTGGATCAGTTTAAGTACTTGGGGTCTGTTGTTGTAGCAAATGGTGGAGTGGAAGCAGATGTACGTCAGTGAGTGAATGAAGGATGCAAAGTATCGGGGGCAGTTAAGGGAGCAGTAAAAAATAGAGGGTTGGGCCTGAATGTAAAAATTCTGTATGAGAAAGTGATTGTACCAACTGTGATGTATGGATCGGACTTGTGGGAAATGAAAGTGACGGAGAGACAGAAATTGAATGTGTTTGAGATGAAGTGTCTAAGGAGTATGGCTGGTGTACCTCAAGTAGATAGGGTTAGGAACGAAGTAGTGAAGGTGAGAACGGGTGTAAGAAATAATTTAGCAGCTAGAGTGGATATAAATGTGTTGAGGTGGTTTGGCCATATTGAGAGAATGGAAAATGGCTGTCTGCTAAAGAAGGTGATGAATGCAAGTGTTGATGGGAGAAGTACAAGAGGAAGCCAAGGTTTGGGTGGATGGATGGATGGAGTGAAGAAAGATCTGGGTGATCGGAGGATAGATGTGAGAGAGGCAAGAGAGCGTGCTGGAAATATTAATGAATGGCAAGCGATAGTGATGCAGTTCTGCTAAGCCCTGCTGCTTCCTCCGGTGCCTTGGATGACCGCGGAGGTAGCAGCAGTAGGGGATTCAGCGTTATGAAGTTTCATCTGTGGTGGATAACGGGGGAGGGTGGGCTGTGGCACCCTAGCAGTACCAGCCGAACTCGGTTGAGTCCCTTGTCAGGCTGGGAGGAACGTAGAGAGGAGAGGTTCCCTTTTTGTTTCATTTTTTTATGTCACCTATCCCCCAAAATAAGGGGAAGTGCCTTGGTATATGTATGTATGTATGTATGTATGTATGACATTTATCAGCTTGATTTCATATGCATGAGATGCAGTTTATAGCTGCAAAATCTTTATTTATCCCTCAAGGACGTTTTCCTTACCAGTCGGAATTCCTAAGCAAATCCAGTGGCAACACTGCTGCAGAAAGTGTAGCAAGATTCAGGACATTGGTAACAGCTTTTCTGAAAGGGAACCTCCTGCCTGTCCTGACTTGGTAGAAGTTGATTGGCCATCTCTCCTCGTTAGAGAAACTCGTCCCCCTGGGGAGACAACATCTGTGCTCCGTACAGTGGGCTCTAAAGACCCAATGGTCACAACTAGCGTTACTCCAATTCGCAGACTCTGAAAGGTCACTACATGTTGTTGATGAGTGACAACTCCACGGTAGTGACCTACATCTCCATACAAGAATGTGTAGCCTCTCTCATGCTATGCAGCCGAGGAGCAGGGTGGCGAAAAGACTTGTGACTTTGTGGGGTTCCTCGTGTCTGGACAAGTTTGCTACCCACCTGAGTCCCAAACTCCTAGTGTATTGCTCTCCTGTCCCAGACCAAACTGCAGTGATGGAAGACTCATTTCAACACCTGTGGGATGGTCTAGACTTCTACGCCTTTCCACCACTGTCTGATTCGTCAGATACTGAACACAATCAGAACATTCAAGGGAGTCAGAGTAACGCTAGTGGCCATAATGTGGCCAGCAAGCAGTGTGGTAATCAGACCTACTGGAACTTCTCATGGACATATCAAGAGAACTTCCAGAATGACCAAACCTGCTACACCAATCACACATTAGAAATTTCCACGACACAGTACAATGCCTATCCCTTCATGGTTGGTGATTATTCAATGTCTCCTCCAAAGGAAAGGCTTTTCAAAACCAACTACGAAGCAGCTTTCAAGATAGCTCCGAAAATCTTCCGCAGCAGTTTACCAGGAAAAGTTGAAAATCTTCTGTGATTGGTGTCATAAGGGGAATACTGCTACACTCAAAGACATTATTCCCCTGATTGCAGACTTTTTAGTGTTCCTGAGGAACAAGAAGGCCCTTTCAGTCACTATCGTAAAAGCCTACTGCTCAGCCTTGAGCTAAGTAGTCAAACTGAAAGGACTGGATCTCTCCAACTCTTGGGAACTCTCAGCCATGATTAGAAGTTTTGAGCAATCTTCCCCTCCTCAAGAACTAAAACCCCTCCTAGGATGTGACTAAAGTTATATGGGCCTTGAAAATAGCCCAGTACGAACCAATGAATAAAGCCTTAGACAGAGACCTTATCTTAAAGACAGACTTCCTCCTTACCTTAACTTCAGCCAAGAGAGTGAGTGAACTGCATGGAATATCTCATCTTATGTCACATTCCAGAGGGTAGAGAAAACTATCTTTGTCTTTTGTTCCTGAATCTGTGGCCAAAACTCCAAATTCGGTTGATAATACCAGATTTGACTCTTATGATCTTGTCTCTCAAAGAGATAACTGATGACCCAGATGACATGTTACTATGTCCTGTGAGAGCAGTACATAAATATCTAAAGAGGACACAGTATCCTAGGCCTAAAATCTCAAACTTCTTTGTGAGCACTGGTCACTGCAAAAAGAAAGTTTTCAGAAACATCATCATTTCTTTTTATTGAGAGAAACTATCATGAGAGCCTAAAAAACCTCAAAGAAAGTGTCTCACAGGGGACCCACTCAAGCACAGGTTACAGGTGAACATGCCGCAACATTAGCATTCTGTAAAAACAACTTGGGAGCTCAGGTTCTAAAAGCAGGAGCCTGGTTGAGACAAACCACTTCTACGAATCACTACCTTTAGGATTGCACGGCAGGTCCTTATTCCATAGAGCCATTTGTTGCTGCATAACAAACAGTCTAACCTGAGCTCTCATAGGACAAGCAACTGCTCCTATCCCAGGCATCAGTTACTGTATTTAACAGTATAAAGGTGAATGGTGATTTTGACCAGACTTAAAGCCCTCACTTAAAAATCTCCCTAATGCAAGTAAGAAAGCCTATTTTTTTTTTTTTTTTTTTTTGGGGGGGGGGTAGCTGATATATTGAATATACTGTATTAATATTACATGCCACTTGATGTTCATATCACTTCACCCTGACAAAGCTCTCTAGAATGGAACAGAAAGCCCTGCCTCATACGAGCCAGCTGCACTGTTCACAAGTTCACAAATAATTCACGTAGATCTCTTACATTATTATAGTAATTGTATCTTAGGAGAGAGGGGCAGACTTTCTACCTTCATGGAGACTTCCTCCCATCTAAGGAAGACTCCCCATATAAAAGACTCAGAAGTTTGTATCCGCGTAGGAATAAACTACAAATTTTATATAATTTGTATTTTTCCTAGCTATACAAAGCTGAGTCTTTCTCAACCACTCGGCAAGTCTGACCAGAAGTGTTGTGAGTAAGCACTTGATACAAGTGGGGCGCGTCATGTGCAGCAGTTACCATGATGTAATCTACGGATTTCTTTTTGATTGTCAGGCCATAGAAAACGACACCAGAAGGAACCCCATATAAATGACTCAGGTTTGCATAGCTAAGAAAAATACATATATAAAATTTGTAGTTTTTTAGTTCATACCTATTGTCATATTTGTCTAAGGATGTTAATAAATGATAAAGCACTCCTCAGGAGGAGTCAGCAAAAAAAAAAGATCTCAACAAGTCTGACTAAACTATCTTGTAAGGCAAAGAACTTTGAAGTCTAAGACACCCAATCTAAATTGACCGTATTCCTTTTGTGTTGATCTACCAAAGGAGAGAAAAAAACATCTTGATATGGAAGGGACACAAGAAACTTCACCAAAACAATAAAACCCAATACTACAAGGCTTGAAGGGGTGGGCAAAAAGAGCAAAGCAGACTTAGTCTATGAAAATTTACCAGAAACTTTATCAGCCTGTTTCTCAAGTTTTCAACTAAACGCAGTGGACAATTTGTGCTTGTATATTTTTTTGAGGGGTATAGTCTACTTCCCAAGTGGCCTATACCCCATGCAGAAATGAAATACTTTTGAATGGGAAAGCACACTATGTTGTCTGGATACCTTTCAAAAATTTTTTTACCAACAATGGGACAAATGAAGGACTAGATTACAAATCTGAGACTTGATCCTCTGGAGAAATTATTGGTGCTGGAGCCTATTCTGTGCCATTCGAACAGGTGTGAGACGATAAGAAATGCCTGATACAGCTGTATAAAGAATTTGCTCAGCAACTTCTATGTCTTGGGGGAGATCACCCAAAATTGACGCAAGAGCTACTGTCGGATAAGTGTCGAAACGCACTTATATGTCCTAGGCTAATTTAGCATAGCATTTTATCAGCCAGGAGAGGTGTAAGGCAAGAAACTTTACAGTATAACATAACCAAAGTATTTCTTAATTGAAATCAAGCATAGTCAACTCCCAAACAGGTACCATGTTTACTCTTTCTGATCCCCTGGGCAACAAACACTCACATGAACTGACCCAAGCCACATTTGAGAAGATAATTACCGTGTGGAAAGCTGGTTATAGAAATGGTCAACCAATTAGGAGAAGAAATCAGGGTCACTGGAGACATACAACTGAGAACTCCAAAGATTTCATAAAATTGGACATAAAGTTTTCATTTCTAATCTACTCTGTTCTAGATTATCAGAAGTAAAAGAATCATGACCTACATGATCCAGAAAAAGCCCAAAAATTTCAACGAGAGGTTCTTGATTATCGTTAGTATTATTAAAACTAAAGCGTCTTACCGGATTTTTTATCTTTCTCCCTCTTCAGCATGAATTGTAAATAGAATATCATCTGGTCTATCGAAAGATCGAACACACTCATCCTATCTGGTACTAAGTGAGCTTTGGTTACCCCTGCACTGGACACATGAAATGTGGATCAAAGAGAACATTGTACACACTGTTACGAATTGCATTTAACACAAACCCCTATCTTAGAGGACTAGGTGAACTACCTAATTAACATTCATGGAACAAAAAAAAAAACATACCCACAAATAAGAAAAAAAAAGGAATTGGAACAAATCAATGGCCGGAGCAAATGTAAGCACATATCAGCTTGGTAGACATGAAAGTTATGAGGCATAAGATGACAGAGTATCTGGTGGTGTCATGGGAACTATGAATTATTGTAGAGAAAGGGTACATTAGCATTTTTTTATATTCATTGCTATGTAGCTTGCATTTTAGGTTATTATTATTATTATTACTAGCTAAGTTACAACCCTAGTTAGAAAAGAAAGATGTTATAAGCCCGAGGGATCCAACATGGAAAATAACCCAGTGAGAAAAGGAAATAAGGAAATAAACTACAAGAGAAGGAATGAACACTTCAAATATTCTAGACAGTAACATTAAATTAAATATTTCATATATAAACTATAAACGCATAAAAAACAAGAGGTAGAGAAATAAGAGAATAATGTGCCTGAGAATACCTTCAAGCAAATAAAAACAGAAAAAGAAGACACAACTTTGTACTGTATCAGTGTCTTGACCTACATGAACAGAATACTAAACTAGCATAAATATTCCTTGTATGATTATAAACTTTATACATATTTCCCATTAGAAATACAATATTCTAAAATATCTCGTCTTTTGATCACAAAATTATTTATCAGGGTGAAATGACATATACAGTATGGAAAATTAAATCGAAATATCAAAATAAAAATTTGAGTTAACAATACCTTGACATTATGCCTCAAAACATAGTCCACTTTTCCTTCCTTGACAAGACCACTCAGGGCTTCATGGAATATGCGGAATTCTGGTGTCCCAATTTCGCCATAAAGTACCACACCAATCTGAAACAGAGCAGAGCATAGGCTACAGTGGTTACAACAATAAAAATACTGCATTATAAAAACAATAATAATGAAAGTAATAATAAATTTAACTTTCCATGAAAGTAGTAAATTTAATAATATTATGTTCCATTTCTAATTTGTAGATTTTAAGCAGTTTTTCTGGATTAAAAAAAAAAAATACAATATAGTGGTTGACCTCATTGATATTTTTCATTGATAAAAAAACCAAATGATTCATTAAAATTGAGGACATTGGCCAACATACTGAACAGTTTGATAAATTTCATTACAGTACATAGAAAAACAATTAATTTACTAAAAAATAGGTTACTGCCCAACATATTGACCTGACGAGTAAATTTCAATAAATCAAAAATCAGTTAATTTGGTAAAATTGAAGTCAGTACCCCAGATGTTGATCTGATGGATAAATTTTCTCAAATTTTCGGTCTGTATGCAGAGTCTAACCACTAGGGGTTTACAGATGTTCAGCACAAGGGGAGGGGAGGACTCTAACAACCGGCAATCAGAGACGTTTCTGTTTTCACCCAAGCTATATGATGATAGATCATCTACCTTTCTGGTCTTCTTTACAATTCCCAAATCTCCAGAACTGTACTGCTATTAGTTATCATTATTATTACAAGCTAAGCTATAACCGTAATTGGGAAAGCAAGATGCTATAAGCCCAAGTGCTCCAACAGGGAAAAATACCCCATTGAGGAGAGGAAACAAAGAAATAAAAAACTACAAGAGAAGTAATAAACAATCAAAATAAAATATGTACTAATAAAAGTACCAACATTAAATTAAATCTTTCATAATATAAAATGAACAAAACAAAACAAAAACAAAAAACAGAAGAAATAAGCCAGAATAGCATGCACAAGTGTACTCTTAAGCAAGAAAACTCTAATCCAAGACAGTGGAAGGCCACAGTACAGGGGCTATGATGCTACCCAAGACTAGAGAACAGCAGTTTGTTTTGGAGTGTCCTTCTCCTAGAAGAGCTGCTTACCATAGCTAAAAGAGTCTCTTCTACCCTTACCAAGAGGAAAGTAACCACTGAACAATCACATTGCAGTGGTTAACCCCTTGAGCAATGAAGATTTGTTTGGTAATCTCAGTGTTGTTAGGGGTATGACAGAGAAGAATGTGGAAAGAATAGGCCAGACCTTTTGTGTATGTGCAGGCAAAGACAAAATGAGCCGCAACCAGAGGGGGATCCAATGTAGTACTGTCTGGCCTGTCAATGACCCAACACTCTCTAGCAGTAGTATCAAGGATATTATCCATTTGGTTGCCAGTCAATTCTTATTTTTCTTTTTACTCATGAAGGGCAGAGGCAAGATACAGTGACAATTCCCTAGCTAGGACAATACCCTAGAGACTAACCATGTACATATGATTAGTGCCCAAGCACCACCCACCTCCTCTTAGCTAGGACCAGAAAGGACCAGGCAATGGCTACTGATAACTCAACATGTAGACCTATAGACTTCCCAAAACCTGGCATCCTTACCTCACAAGGATAGTGAGGCTGCAGACACTACAAGAAACTATCCAGCTTGAGTGGAGCTCGAACCCTAGTCCAGCAGATCGCCAGGCAGGGACGTTTCCAACACACTACTACAAACTTGCAGAATACTGACATGAATGTGGACCGCTATAACTTCAGAAGAAAAGGTCTAGTCTAACCTCCAATCAATAAATATACTGTACAGGTACAGTATATTAAACCTCCACCATACAAACCAGAGGCATTAAAATACCTGAGAGTGCATTCAGAAGTGAAAAAATTTGTTAGTCCAACATCATAAGGATTAGACATCTTGCAATCGCCCTCAAACCTTTAATCCTCCTACCAACAAATATGAGTTCTTTTTTTCAAGTTTTCAGTCAACTGATCATCCTAACTCTAGTGAGTGTCTAAGTACAGCACTGTACAGTATTCTAATTGACGTAAACAACAACCATATAAAGCATTGCTACAGATATTAGTTCTTAAGGTGTAAAATTTTTGAAAAGAGATGAGAGATTTGTAAGTAATTTTTTGTATATTTCCTAATATAAAAACCTGGAACTATTTATAGGGGTATACTTTCGGTGTGAGAGCTGAGATGTTGAAGGAAGGGGGTGTGACTGTACTTGAATGGTTGGTGAGATAGTTTAATGTGTGTTTTGCTTTGTCAATGGTACCAGTAGATTGGGTTTGTGCATGTATTGTACCACTATATAAGGGTAAGGGAGATGTGCATGAGTGCTGTAATTCAAGGGGTATTAGTTTGTTGAGTGTAGTTGGAAAAGTGTATGGTAGAATACTGATTAATAGGATTCATGATATAACAGAGAATGCAATCTTAGCAGTACAGGGTGGTTTTGGAAGAGGTAGGGGTTGTAAGAATCAGATTTTTATAGTTAGGCAGATATGCGGGAAATATTTAGCGAAAGGTAAGGAGGTGTATGTTACGTTTATGGATCTGGAGAAAGCGTATGATAGAGTTCATAGGGAAGCAATGTGGAATGTGATGAGGTTATAAGGAGTTGGAAGGTTGTTGCAAGCAGTGAAAAGTTTCTATAAAGGTAGTAAAGCATGTGTTAGGATAGGAAATGAAGTGAGCGATTGGTTTCCGGTGAGAGTGGGGCTGAGACAGGGATGTGTGATGTCGCCATGGTTGTTTAACTTGTATGTTGATAGAGTGGTGAGAGGGGTGAATGCTCGAGTACTTGGACGAGGATCGAAACTGGTAGAAGAGGATGACCGTGAATGGGAGGTAAATCAATTGTTGTTTGCGGATGATGCTGTACTGGTTGCAGACGTGGAAGAGAAGCCTGGCTGATTAGTGACAGAATTTGGAAGGGTGTGTGAGAGAAGGAAGTTGAGAGTTAATGTGGGTAAGAGTAAGGTTATGAGATGTACGAGAAGGGAAGGTGGTGCAAGGTTGAATGTCATGTTGAATGGGAAGTTACTTGAGGAGGTGGATCAGTTCAAGTACTTGGGGTCTGTTGTTGCAGCAAATGGTGGAGTGGAAGCAGATGTACGTCAGAAAGTGAATGAAGGGTGCAAAGTGTTGGGGACAGTTAAGGGAGTAGTAAAAAATAGAGGGTTGGGCATGAATGTAAAGAGTTCTGTATGAGAAAGTGATTGTACCAACTGTGATGTATGGATCGGACTTGTGGGGAATGAAAGTGACAGAGAGACAGAAATTAAATGTGTTTGAGACGAAGTGTCTAAGGAGTATGGCTGGTGTATCTCGCGTAGGTAGGGTTAGGAACGAAGTGGTGAGGGTGAGAACGGATGTAAGAAATTAGTTAGCAGCTAGAGTGGATATGAATGTGTTGAGGTGGTTTGGCCATGTTGAGAGAATGGAAAATGGCTGTCTGCTAAAGAAGGTGATGAATGCAAGAGTCGATGGGAAAAGTACAAGAGGAAGGCTAAGGTTTGGGTGGATGGATGGAGTGAAGAAAGCTCTGGGTGATAGGAGGATAGATGCGAGAGAGGCAAGAGAGCGTACTAGAAATAGGAATGAATGGCAAGCGATTGTGACGCAGTTCCGGTAGGCCCTGCTGCTTCCTCCATTGCCTCAGATGACCGCGGAGGTAGCAGCAGTAGGGGATTCAGTGTTATGAAGCTTCTTCTGTTGTGGATAATGGGGGAGGGTGGACTGTGGTACTCTAGCAGTACCAGCCGAACTCGGTTGAGTCCCTTGTCAGGCTGGGAGGAACGTAGAGAGGAGAGGTCCCTTTTTTTGTTTCATTTGTTTGATGTTGGCTACCCCCAAAATTTGGGGGAAGTGCCTTGGTATATGTATGTATGTACAGTGAACCCTCGTTTATCGCGGTAGATAGGTTCCAGACGCGGGCGCGATAGGTGAAAATCCGCGAAGTAGTGACATCATATTTACCTATTTATTTAACATGTATATTCAGACTTTTAAAACCTTCCCTTGTACGTAGTACTGTTAACAAACCACCCTTTAATGTACAGAACACTTAATGCATGTACTACAGCACCCTAAACTAAAACAGGCACAAATATTAAAGGCGATTTTATATCATGCGTTTCCTAAACACCTAAAAAGCACGATAAAAAATGGCAACCAATGTTTTGTTTACGTTCATCTCTGATCATAATGAAGAAACAAACTCATTTAGTGTACACATATATGTATAGGTTAGTTTTTGCATCGATTATATTGATTATACAGTACTGTATGTTGATTTTTTTATTACCAATGTTTTAGTTTACGTATTTTTCTTAGGACTTCCAAATGAAATGTTTTTCTTTATGACGCCGCCTGAAACGACGGCGTCGTAAAGTACTGTACGCTCAGTAAACAACCACGCTCAGAACAAACAAGGCATTTAAAGCGCATGATGATAGTGATAAATAATGATACAGTACAGTATTTACAGTAAAAGCATTTACAAAATATGTTACCTTACAAATATAATTTACCGTATCTATATAAAATCATACAGTACTGTACAGCACATACAGTATTGTACTTAGCAAAGCAGGAAAACAATTTGAGAGAGAGAGAGAGAGAGAGAGAGAGAGAGAGAGAGAGAGATTGTTTTACGTACGTAAATGTAAATTTTAAACAAAAAAAATATGATAGGTTACAACATATAGACTTTTAAAACCTTCCCTTTAACTTAATGCATACAGTACGTACAGTACTAAACTATAAAACAGGCACAAATACAGTTTTAGAATGTACAGTAAGAATATTAAAGTAAAAAATAAAGATTGTTACTGTACTCACCACGAAAGAAGTTGAAGAAAAACTTGAATGATGATGGCGATGAATTTGCTGCACAGTAGAAATGATGATGATGAAGCTGATGATGTGTTCTACTGTGCAGCCAGGTAGTATTTTACGTCTCTTCAGACGGAGGTGTCTTTTCCTGGGACACCTCTTCAACTTCTTCAATTTCTTCCGAAGGCGTACTAGCAGGAGGAACTGGCTCTTTTTTGCGAGGCTGGAAGAACATTGTGATCGGAAGTTGTTGCCGCTGCTTCTTTTTTCGATCCAAGAGCATTTTGTAGGGAGTCATGTCTTCATCGACCTTGTTGCAGAATTGCATCGAGCGAACCATATCCTCGTCCCACTCTTGCAACATTTCTTTCAACTCCTTCGTATGGTTGCAGGCCTTGGCAAGCCGTTCTAATGTTAAGCCCGTTTCTTCGACATTTTCTTGGGTCTCTTCCTGGGTTTCACTCTCTTCTTCGCTTGCCGATTTCGTCAGGTCTTCGAGGTCTGCGTCAGTTAGGGGCTGGGAATGGCAGTCCAACAACTCGTCGACGTCTTCAGTCGTCATGTCGCCAAACCCGTCATCTCCAATTATGGCAGCCAACTGCACAGATTTGCGTATTGCAGAGTGTTGGATTTCCGACGGAGTACTGTAAATCCCTTGTCGTCATAAACAATATCGGGCCACAACTTCTTCCAGCTCGCATTCACGGTTGCAGGTTTCATCTCTTGAAGTGTCTTCTGAATATTCTGCAGGCACGTGGCTATGGTGTACTGCCGCCAGTACGCCTTCAAGTTAAAATCTTCATCCTCATCATCTTGGGCAGCATCCACACACGCAACGAGGTCCGCCAAGGTGTTCTTCGTGTAGAGGGCCTTGAACGCCCTGATAACCCCCTGGTCCATCGGTTGAATTAATGACGTGGTGTTGGGGGGCAGGAACTCAACCTGAATGCCCTCATGCGACAGGTCAGTTGCGTGTCCACCAGCGTTATCCATAAGGAGAAGGATCTTGAATGGCAAGCCCTTCTCTAAGAGATATTTGCTGACTTGCGGGATAAAACACTGATGGAACCAGTTGGAGGTCAGCATCTTCGTAATCCATGCTTTTTGATTATGCATCCAGTACACGGGAAGGAGATTCTTATTTTTATTTTTCAAAGCACGAAGATTTTTCGACTTATAAATAAGCCCCGGCTTTAGCAAAAATCCAGCAGCATTGCCACACATCACGAGGGTAACGCGATCCTTGAATGCTTTAAAGCCAGAGGCTTTGGCTTCCTCTTTGAACAGGAAAGTTCGCGACGGCATTCTCTTCCAAAACAAGCCGGTCTCATCCATATTAAAGACTTGTTCCGGCTTGTATCCACCTTCGGCGATAATATTCTTGAACATCTGGTTCACGTAAGTTTCAGCAGCGGCAGTGTCAGCGGAAGCAGACTCCCCATGCAGGGAAACGCTTTTCAGGGCGAAGCGTTTCTGAAACTTCGCGAACCATCCTTTGCTGGCGGAAAAACGTTTCTGAGGCTGGGAATCAGTGGATGTCCCTGGTTGAGGATCATCTGCATCATCATCATCTTCAGCATGGTTGCCGTCGTCGTCTTTAGGTTCCTTTGCAGCAAAATTCTCATATAAGCTCAAAGCCTTTGTTTGGATGGTGTTCGTATCCAACGCTATGTTCTTCTTCCGGCAGTCGGCAATCCACACAACTAAAGCACCTTCCATGCGTACGATCGTTTTATTACGCGTTGTAACGACTCGCTTCGCTGATCTGCTAAAGGTGATTGCAGCCGTCTTTCTAATGTTCGCCTCGTCCTTCTTGATATAGCGAACAGTAGATTCGTTGATGCCAAAATGGCGGCCAGCGGCCGCGTAACTTCTACCATCTTTTAACATGTCGAGAAGCGTAACCTTCTCAGCTATCGTCATCATCCTTCGGTGGCGTTTAGGCTCACTACCAGCCTTAAGAGAAGCAGAACGCTTGGGAGCCATTACAGTGGGATTTAACAAAAAGTTCAACTTAAAAAAGTCGCACACAGCACAGATTCACACACATAAGAACGTCTACTCAGCGATACGCGGTAACAGAGAGTGGACGATCCAGCCCCGCGAGAACCTAGATGCTGCGGGTAGGAGATGATGGCAAAACACCAATCACAGGCTAGATAACAAAACTTGAGTTCTGATTCGTCATCTATCAGCGCTTGAACCAATCACAACCCGTCTTACAGTACTATGATGCGTAGGTTACCAACTCATAGAAGATGCCCCGCGCATACCGAACGTACGTAGATTAAGTAATACCGTAATAATAATAAATAATGATAATAATACAGTACAGTACTGTAATAATAATAATGATAATAATAATAACAATAATAATTTTATTAACAACAACAATAATAATAATAATAACAATAATAATAATACAGCTTTAC
The DNA here is from genome assembly GCF_036898095.1 of Palaemon carinicauda. Taxonomy (NCBI): domain Eukaryota; kingdom Metazoa; phylum Arthropoda; class Malacostraca; order Decapoda; family Palaemonidae; genus Palaemon; species Palaemon carinicauda. Next base: position 40,834,656 of record NC_090731.1, on the reverse strand, counting down.
GTACGCTATTTTACGCTTTTGTTGTAGGATGTGTGTGTGTGTCTCTCTCTCTCTATCTCTCTCTCTCTCGTACGCTTATTCGAAATGTGATTTTTGCAACAAAGAATATTATTGGATGCAGTATTACGTACGTATACATACAAAAGATTCATGGAAAAGAAGCACATCCATTACATTTGTAGTACTGTACGTACAGTAGTAGTCAACAGTAGTAGTCAACAGCAGCCTTACTGTACACCATTCTAATACGTATTGTATGACTGCATCTGATTTGCGTTTTATGTTCGATTTAATTTTACTACATACTGTATACAGTGAGCCCTCGTTTATCGCGGTAGATAGGTTCCAGACCCGGCCGCGATAGGTGAAAATCCGCGAAGTAGTGACACCATATTTACCTATTTATTTAACATGTATATTCAGACTTTTAAAACCTTCCCTTGTACGTAGTACTGTTAACAAACTACCCTTTAATGTACAGAACACTTAATGCATGTACTAACGTACCCTAAACTAAAACAGGCACAAATATTAAAGGCAACTTTATATCATGCGTTTCCTAAACACGCCAAAAAACACGATAAAAAATGGCAACCAATGTTTTGTTTACGTTTATCTCTGATTAGAATGAAGAAACAAACGCATTTACACATCTGTGTATAGGTTAGTTTGTGCATCGATTATATTGATTATTCAGTACAGTATGTTGATTTGGTTATTACTAATGTTTTACTTAATTTTTCTTAGGACTTCCAAATGAAATGTTTTTCTTTATGACGCCGTCGTTTAGTACGCTCAGTAAACAAACTAAGGAATTCAACGCGCATGATGAAAGTGATAAATAATGATATTACAGTAAAAGCTTTTATAAAATATGTTATTACAAATATTATTTACCGTATCTATATAAAATCATACATACGTAGCAAAGCAGGAAAACAATCTACGAGAGAGAGAGAGAGAGAGAGAGTTGTTTTACATACGTAAATGTAAATTTTAAACAAAAAAAATAGCCCCATTTCATATAAAATTGACTACAAATATTTTACTTTATCATATTACAGTAGTCTGTATAATACTGTAAAGTTCAGTACAGTATGATGTTGTTATAGTCGTGGCGATGAAATTCTCATGAAACAAAAACACGCCATTTGATTACAACAGCTGATTCATCTCTCTCTCTCTCTCTCTCTCTCTCTCTCTCTCTCTCTCTCTCTCTCTCTCTCTCTCTCTCTCTCTCTTCGTGTTATACAATACTTACATTTAGATGAAGAAACTAAAATTAGTTTTCTTAGTGTCAATTAAATACGAAACGAAAAAATTAGGCCGAGTCTACATCCATTTCAATCATAGCTAAAAATACGGCATCCGATTTCATCAGCAAACCACTATTTTTTGGGAAATATCATTTTATTCTAGAAAATTGCCACTCTTTAAATAGTTAATTGCACATTAAGAAAGCGTGTACTTTTGTTTTTAAATTTCGGGTGTGTTTTAAAAATCGAGTATTGTTGACTTCTTTCTGTTTTACTTTTGGCTGTGATTAGATCAGCTGTCATCTAGCTGCCGCTCTTGAGTGTGTACGAATACACTAACAAAGTATCGTTTATACCATTTCTTAACTTATTCAAACCGTCTACAGTATACAGTTGATATTACATAAGCACCAATGTGTTATAACCTATCAAATTTTTTTGTTTATTACATTTAAACCCTCTCTCTCTCTCTCTCTCTCTCTCTCTCTCTCTACTCTCTCTCTCTCTCTACCTATCTCTCTCTCTCTCTCTCTCTCTCTCTCTCTCTCTCTCTCTCTCTCTCTCTCTCTCTCTCTCTCTCTCTCTCTCTCTGTGGGCTACTTTTCACTACCTCCCATTCTTTACCCCTCTCTATCTCTCTAACAAATGATATCTTTGTTGCTCCTCAAAGTTTCATTTATATTGAAAATCAATCATGATTCAATTTTCCTTACTTTTTCCAATCTCGCACCATCGGTCACATCGCGGTATTTTCGATATTTCCGGAAAATCCGCGATATATGTATATACATGGGTTATGAAAAAAATCCGCGAAGTGGTGAATCCGCGATGGTCGAACCGCGAAGTAGCGAGGGTTCCCTGTACAGTACATTATCGTATGATCACATTCTCTTTTCGTGTTTTATTTCTTTCTGTGCTGAATTATATATCATATGTAATGCAATGAACAATCAGTAAGAGCAGATATTACTAATTACAGTATTAATGGAATTACAGGTAACAAAATATCGTATTTGGTTGTCTTCAGATTTCGCGGTATTTTCGAATTTTCCGGAAAATCCGCGATATGTATATATATACAGTATGGGTTATGGAAAAACCCCGCGAAGTGGTGAATCCGCGATTGTCGAACCGCGAAGTATCGAGGGTTCACTGTATGTATACTTTCGGCGTAGCTGAAAGATGAGCCATGATAATGTTAGTGAGGGATAACCGCCCCAACGGCTAGTTAGCAGGTGGGGGTGAGGGTATCAGCTATCCCACTCATACACACCTGGGCTGAGCAACCACTTTCCTTTCTAGCAGGACTTCTAGTGGGACAGAGATAACGGGCCAATTTGTATAAATAGTTCCAGATTTGTATGTTAAGAAAAATACAAATTACTTACAAATTTGTCATTAGTTCCTGAACAAATACAAACCCTTTGCTTTTTATAGGGGTGACTCACTCTTAGGAGGGAAGAAGTCCTTACCAACTGGCCTTGGTAATAGACCTAGGGTTCTCTCTACTTTGACATGTGATCAAAGTGATAAGAACCCTGCCCTCGCTAAAATATTGTGCAATACATTACAATATTAGCAGCCTGCAGAAGCTGTGTATTTGTGATACTAACAATGCGGCTGGTCTTCAACGTAGGAACTCTAGCCAAAGATACCAGTCCTCAGACTTTACCCTACGCCCTGCCTCGAAGAGGTATAGGGGACACAACAAGTATTATTTCTATACTTTGAATACACAAGGGAAGTGAATTTTACCTGCAGAGAGGTGAGGTCAGCTGTGCTGGGTGCTGTGGTGCTGAATTCCCCAAGGGTTGGAGGGGAGGGGGAAGAAGGTGAAAGGAAGAAAGGAACCAGTCATTCTTACTCATTCACCCCACACTAACCCAGGTTACCTCAGCCCTCAACCCTCAGCTATTTGAGGTGTTTAGATCACTTTATGTGCAGTCACCAAAGGACCAATGGAAAACGTATCCATGATCCTGTGGGTTACTTTTTGCAAGTAGTGGTTGGTGAAGGTCGTGTGATGCTTCCACACGCCTGCTTGCAGTATCTGCGCCGCAGAGTAGCTTTTCTTGAATGTCAGGATGTTGCAATACCCATGATGTCATGAGTTCTGGGTCATTTGGAAGGAGGGTCTGGATTGAGTGCAAACTCAATGACTTTCCGGATCCAGGAGGAAATGGTATTCCTTGTGACCCTCTTCTTGATCTTCCCCATGCTGACAAAGTGCTGAAACACAGGGGCGAGTTGCTGCCGTTCTTTTAGGGTAACACCTCAGACTTCTCACTAGGAAAAGTACCAGGCAGTCTGGATCTTCGGTTACAGAACGAAGACTCTCTATCCGGAATGGACCAATCCTAGAGTCCAGTGCACCCAGATTTTGAGTCTTAGCAATGAACTCAGAGATGAAGCTGAGTAGTACTTCTTCCCATCTCCTTAAGTAGGATACGTCAGAGGATAAACCGTGTAGTTCCCTAACACTCTTGGCCGAAAACCAAAGTGAGTAGGAATACCATCTTCCCAGTAAGGTGACGATCTGTTGCCCAGCATAATGATTCGTAGGGAGGATCCTTTAGAGAATGAAGGAGCCAAACCATGTTCCAAGGAGGAAGTCCAAGTTCTGACTAGGGACAAGTAATCTCATTAACTCCACATGAGTAAGGAAAGTTCTAACGAGGAGGAAATATCTACTCCTTTCAGTTTAAAAGCAAGACTCAAAGCTGAGTGGTAGCCTTTGACTGCTGAAACCGAGAGAAACATTTCTTCCTGGAGGTACACCAGGAACTCTGCTTTTATTGAAACAGAAGCATCGAGGGGAGAGATACCCCTTCCACGACACCAACCACAGAAGATAGACCACTTCACCTGATTAACTGATGCTGTGGAGCGTCTAAGGTCTTCAGACACTCTATTTGCAACTTGTTGCAAAAAGTCTTTCTGCGTGAGGTGCTGCTGGACAGTCTCCGGGCATAAAGATTAAGCGAAGTTACGGTCTTGTGGTAGATCTTGGCATCGGGTAATTTGTGGAGGTCGTGACGTGGAGGGAGCGCCCTCGGAATCTCCATGAGGAGTTGCAGAAGGTCCAGGAACCATTTTGCTTGATGCCATAGTGGAGATAATAGAGTCATTAGCAAGTTCTTGCTTACTCTGACCTGACTGAGGACTTTTCCCATCAGACAAAATGGGGGAAAGGCGTACACGTCCAGTTTCTCCCACCGTTGTTGGAATGCATCTTGCCAGAGAGCCTGGGATCCTGGATTAGGGAACAGTACCTCGGGAGACTGAAGTTTAGGGCCATAGCAAATAGATCCACAGTCAGGGAACACTGAAAAGTCAGGACTTTGTTGGCTACTAGATGATTCAAAAACCATTCGAAGCCCACTATCTGAGTTGCTCTGCTCAGATTGTCTGCTAGCACATTCTGCTTGCCTGAAATGAAGCCCACAGATAGGGTCACAGAGTTGTCTTCTGCCCATCTGAGTATCTCTACTGCTAGATGACACAGTGGCTGCAAAAAGGTACCGCATTGCTTGTTTAGATAACTACTATCGTAGTATTGTCGTTCATCAATACCACGGAGTGCCCAGCCAGGAACTTAAAGAGATTTATGCGCTGATACCTTTCTGATTCAGACCATCGGCCGGAGATGGTGTGGTGCAGCATGTGGGCAGCCACCCTTCTTTGGATTCATCTGAAAAGAGCATCAATACCAAGGGAGGAACGAGGCAATCGACCACTTTTCAATGGTTTTGGTCTGGTGATATTATTATTATAACTATTATTATCATTATTAGCATAGTATTATTATCATTATTATTATTATTTGCTAAGCTACAACACTAGTTGGAAAAGCAGGATGCTATAAGCCAAAAGGGAAAATAGCCCTGTGAGGAAAGGAAATAAGGAAAAACTACAAGAGAAGTTTAAGAACAATAGTAACATGAAAATAAATCTTCATTCACATGAAGAGAATAAGAAGTTTTGGAAAGAAGTGAAGAGAGTAAGGAAGGCTGGCTCAAGAACTGAAGAGACAGTGAAAGATGGAAATGGAAAGTTGTTAAAAGGAGAGGAGGCAAGGAAAAGATGGGCAAAATATTTTGAAAGTTTACTCAATGTTGAGGATAATAGGGAGGGAGATATAATTGCTGTGCCAGGTGTTGAGGTGCCAGTGATGGAAGATGAGAATGAGAGAGAGATTACAATAGATGAAGTGAGGAGAGCACTAGATGAAACGAGAGTAGGAAAAGCATCTGGTATGGATGGTGTGAGAGCTGAGATGTTGAAAGAAGGGGGTGTGACTGTACTTGAATGGTTGGTGAGATTGTTTAATGTGTTTTGTGTTGTCAATGGTACCAGTAGATTGGGTTTGTGCATGTATTGTACCACTATATAAGGGTAAAGGAGATGTGCATGAGTGTTGTAATTTAAGAGGTATTAGTTTGTTAAGCGTAGTTGGAAAAGTGTATGGTAGAGTAATGATTAATAGGATCAAGGATAAAACAGAGAATGCAATCTTAGAAATACAAGGTGGTTTTAGAAGAGGTAGGGGTTGTATGAATCAGATTTTTACAAAGAACCAGCTGCTGTCCTACCAAATAGACCTCCATGACTTCTGGTCAGCTCGGGTTAGTTGAAGGAAGTTCGTTCTGTCGGAGGCCACCATCAGGCATGAGCCGAACAGGCTGATAGCGTCCTCCTGCTGGGGTAAGACCCTCTTCCCTCAGACCGAGGTGGATAAGGTTCTTCAGGACGCAGCAAGGGCAAACCAGAATTTGCAGGTAAGGTGGGGTCTCTCAGCCAAAAAGAGGTTCGAACCCCAGAGACACACGTTCTTCAAGAAGAAGCAGAGGATTTAGTCCTTACAAGACGGCCCGGGGTACCTCGTCCCCACAGTCATCCGCGGCCTCGACTTCTCGACAACAGGCGCCTCCTCAGCAGGTAGTCTACCTCGCTGCTCCCCCTGGTACACAGCCCAACCCCTCTTGGATGCCCTCACCTGCATACAACCCTGCCTACGAATCCTCCGGTTCCTTTCGTGGATACCAAAGAGGCAGTTTCAGAGGTAGAGGACAGTTCCGCCAACGCGGCGGGCCTAGAGCAAGGGGTTCCCGTGGAGGGAGGGGCCCTAAGTTCACTCCCTCCCAATGAGATGTGATGCCGGTAGGAGGGAGACTTTATCACTTCCGGGACCATTGGACCTTCAGTCCATGGGCTCACAGCATAATATCCAGGGGCTTGGGTTGGAAATGGTCACAGGGATCCCCTCCTCCACCAGTGACCTTCTTCCAGAGACCCACTCCCATCCTGGAAGAGTACACCGCGGAGTTACTCAAGAAGAAAGCAATCAAACGGGTTCGATCCCTGAAATTCCAAGGCCGCCTGTTTACAGTCCCGAAGAAAGACTCGTCGGCGTTGAGGGTAGTTCTGGACTTGTCGAAGCTCAACTCTTACATCCTTTGCGACAAGTTCCGTATGCTGACTATCTCTCAGGTACGGACCTTACTTCCCCGTGGGGCCGTCACCACCTCTATCGATCTTACCGACGCCTATTATCATGTCCCAGTAGCTCGAAACTTCTCTCCTTACCTAGGCTTCCGTCTCGGCAAGAGAGCCTTTGCATTCAAAGTCATGCCCTTCGGTCTCAGCATTGCCCCAAGTGTATTCACGAAACTGGGGGAGACTGTGCTCGAGCAACTCAGACACCAAGGGATACAGATCGTCGCCTATCTGGACGATTGGCTCATTTGGGCCCAGTCGCACCAGGAATGCAACAGAGCTACGTCGAAGGTACTCCATTTTCTTGCCAAACTGGGCTTCCAAGTCAACCTCCGGAAGTCTCGCCTACAACCATCAAGCCACTTCAAATGGTTAGGCATCCGTTGGGACCTCTCAAAGCACAAGCTCTCCCTTCCTCCCAAGAAGGTAAGGGAGATAGCTTCCAAGGTCAGGAACTTTCTCAAACACAAACAGGTGTCCAGAAGAGCTTTAGAACGAATCCTCGGCCTTCTCCAATTTGCCTCACTGACCGATCTCCTATTAAAAGCCAAACTCAAAGACATCAATCGAGTTTGGAGAAAGAGAGCAACAATACCTTTAAGAGACAAGACCTCGAAGATCCCCTGTCTTGAAAATGAGACTACAACCATGGTCCGAACGGAGGAACCTCTCCATGTTGGTTCCTCTACAGTTCCCCTCTCCACAAGTGACAATTCATACCGACGCGTCTCTGAGTGGATGGGGGTGTTACTCCCAACATCAGATGTTTCAGGGCTCTTGGTCACCCGCCATGAGACAGTTCCATATCAATGTTCTCGAAGCCATGGCGGTGTTCTTGACCCTGAAGAGAATCTCCCCTCCGAGGTCGACCCACATCAGAGTAGTCTCAGACAGCACGGCCGTAGTCCACTGCCTCAACAGGGGGGGTCCAAATCACCCAACCTGAATCAGATCCTGGTCACTATCTTCACCTTGGCAGCCGACAAAGACTGGTTCCTGTCAGCAACTCACCTAGCAGGCGTCCAGAATGTGATAGCAGACTCATTATCCAGGACGAGCCCACTGGAATCGGAGTGGTCCCTGGACATGCACTCCTTCCGGTGGATACTCAGGCTGGTTCCAAGTCTCCAGGTAGATCTATTCGTGACCCGACTCAATCACAAACTCCCATGTTATGTGACACCGAACCTGGACCCTCAGGCTTATGCCATGGACGCATTAACCCTGGATTGGAACCATTGGCAGAAGATCTTCTTATTCCCTCCAGTGAATCTTCTACTGAAAGTCTTGCACAAACTCCGCTCCTTCAACGGGGCAGTAGCTTTAGTGGCACCTCACTGGCCAAAGAACAGTTGGTTTCCTCTCCTCCTCGAGTTGAAACTCCGTCCCTTCCGGATCCCATTCCCTAAACTGACCCAAGTGGTCCAAACTCGGACTGTGTCAGATTCGTCAAGGATAGCCAAAACCCTAACTTTGTGGATTTCATGAAGTTTGCGGCGCGTAGGGACGCAAACATCGACCCAGATAATGTCCTCTTTATAGAATCAGACAAAAGGGACTACGATTCGCCAATATGATTCGGCAGTTAAGAAACTAGCAGATTTCTTAAGGACTTCAGACCATTCGGTTATGACTCCTAATTTAGCCATCTCCTTCTTTAGGTCCATATTTGACAAAGGCTAGCACTATAACCACCATTAAGTCAGCTCTGAGGAGAGTCTGCCTGGTTGGGTTTAACATTAACCTGGCGGAGTCTTATTTCTCGTCTATTCCAAAAGCATGTGCTAGGCTTCGACCTTCGGTTCGTCCACAAAAGGTCTCTTGGTCTCTAAATGATGTCCTCAAACTGGCCTCCGACACGGACAACGAATCCTGCTCCTATATCACTCTTCTTAGGAAGACTTTATTTCTAACAGCTTTGGCCTTGGGTTCTAGAATCTCAGAACTAGCTTCTCTCACGATACTCAGAGAACATGGATTTCCTCCCTTCAGGTGAGGTACTTCTTTCACCAGACAGGGCGTTCCTAGCTAAGAATGAGGACCCCCAAAATAGGTGGTCCCCTTGGAAGATTATTCCTCTTCTCCAAGATACTTCTCTATGTCCGGTCACCACTCTCAGGGCCTTTTTAGCCAGGACTGCTACCCGATCGTCTGGCCCTTTGTTTATCAGAGAACAAGGAGGTACCATTTCCATACGTGGTATTAGGCAATAGATCCTATACTTCATTAAACAAGCCAATCCGGGATCATTTCCCCATGCTCATGATATCCGGTCGGTAGCTACCTCCATCAATTATTTCCAGAATATGGACTTTGATGACCTTAAAAAGTACACGGGTTGGAAATCTCCTATGGTCTTCAAACGCCACTATCTAAAGAACTTACAGGCTCTTAAATACCCAACGGTTGCAGCTGGGAGCCTTATCTCTCCCAGTGATCTTTTGTTCTTCCTTTTATCCATCTCTTTTCTTCTCCCTCCTACCCGCCACTCGCACCACGACGCCGCTTCCTTGGTGGTTCTTTAGCCCTAAGTTTATTACATATTAGGTTAATATGATTGTAACTATTATTGTTTACCGTAGTTATAAGGTTGGGATATTCTTAGCCATGTCAGTTTTGTTGCATGTTTTCCTCTGATACTCGGAGGCTTCCCTGTTATCATGTTTGTTTAACCTTACTCTCACTATGTCCTGTGGCTAGTTTATATTTTATGCCTACTTACCTTAATTATATATGATTTTCTTTACATGGTGTTGTTTCTCTCCGCTTATTAAATTAGTAGTTATTGTTGGGCTTGGAAGGCATTCTCTGGTACATTTTCACCGGCCGCCACAGGTCGACCCAGAAAAGGGATTTTGACGAAGGAAAAATCTATTTCTGGGGAGAGACCTGTGGCGCCCGGTGAAACCCTTCCCCTTTATTTTACACGATCCCACCCTTTCCTTTCCAAGCCATCATGGCCAATACAGAAGGATGTTGTTCAGATGGCGCTCGCGTCGTGGCGTGGGTGGTGTGGCGCTGGTGGTTGGCTAGGGCCTTTGTATCGGCCCATCCCTTTGACGAAGGAATGAACTAAAAGGAAGACAACCTGTGAATAGTGGATTTCACGCACCTTTGCTTTATACACGACACCCAAAAGGTGCTCGCGCGAGGGTTGTAACCTCAGCATTCCATGCTTTTATCTTTCTCTGGTACAATTGGAAGGTTTTATCAGAAAAGATATATAAGAAGGACTCTTTTCACCAGGCGCCACAGGTCTCTCCCCAGAAATAAATTTTCCTTCGTCAAAATCCCTTTTTTCCCTAACTAATACAAACCTGGAGTTATTTATAATGGATATTCTTTTAACAAAGCTGCAAAATAGCCAACTAAACTTTTGGTGCGGTCTTATTGCTTGCATGACAGTGTCGGTTGTCTCCATCCTGAACGATATCAGCTTACCCGGGGCTGTCGGGACGGTAGTCCTTAGCTAGTAAAGCAAATCCTGTTGCTTAGAGCAACAAGAGCATGGTGAATTTCAGGATTCAATGTTGGTGCTGCCTAATCAACCTATTAGTAATAACTCTCAGGTTTTATTCAGTTTACTGTATTCACTAATAAACTCACAAATAAACTATTGTTTATTATCCTTCTCGTTGCTGAAACTGTATTTTCGAAGCATATAGCACGATGAACATTAGGTAAGAGCCATTAAAATAATACACCAATGAATCCACTATCAAAAGCTTCATTCACATGTGGTTCTTCCATGGTTCAGCAATTAAAAGATGAATAAGCTTGTGACTAGCTATAGGGGGCCTATAGCTAGTCACAAGCTTATTCATCTTTTAATTGCTGAACCATGGAAGAACCACATGAAAAAGAGAAAAGACATAAAAACCCACGGCATTTGGCTAACCAATTTTTCTACTTACCTTTGAATTTTCTCCACCGGGAAAGTGATGATCAATCTCGTATGTCACTGGCTTTGTACCCCCTCCTCCTTCAACTAGTTTTTTCATTTCATTTACATCACATGTCAGCTGGCCATTAACGTCTGCTGTAGCTCCACACTTCTGGCTTGGAGTTATTTCTCTATCGAGAGCTATTTGTCTATACATTTCAATTTTTGGAGAATAAATACGCATTGAAAGACTGAGTTTTAATAGCTTCAACTGTGAAGGTGCAAGGAAGTTACTGGCAGCAGCAAGAGTTTCGGCAAATAATGCTTTTTCATTTTCTGCAAATGAAAGTGTACACCATTATGTTATATCAAATACAGTTCAATATGAAGCCTGTCTTACAATTATCTGAGTATCAAATCTATACAGCACATCACATACAACCTTTAAACTTGTTAGTAGGAACCTACAGAATTTAAGCTTCTACACTTTCTTTCTAACCTGTGAGAGGAATGTAGAGCATTTCCAAGAAGAGACAAATTTAAAAATGACAAATTCGTAGATACAGTAATTTCTATTTTTCTTAACGATATAAACCTTAGCTATTTATTTAGGGGTATTACTTTCTGCAAAGCTGAAATGATGAGCCATTAAAATTTAGCGAGGGTTAACTACCCATACCGCTAGTTAGCAGGGGATAGGGGAGGTAGCTTTCTACCGCTCCCACTCAAACATCGGTGATTTAGCTCACTTTGCTTAGAGGTAGGACTTCAAGGGGGATAGGGCTGGCGGGCAAGTTTGTATAAATAGCTAAGGTTTGTATCGTTAGGAAAAAAACAAATTATCTCCAAATTTGTTATTTGTTCCGTAACTGGAATACAAACTTACGCTATTTACTTAGGGGTGACTCACCCATTAGGAAGGGTGGACATCCCTGCCAATCTGGCTTTTGGCTTTACCCGGAGGATCTTTATCTGAGTATGTTAGTACTCAAAATAAGGAGTCCCTGCACCTCGCTAAAACCTTGCTATGCAAGGTCTGCGGCCTACGCAAACCGTGTGTTGAGATATTTATAAGTGTGACTGTCTAGGTAAAGTTATTCAAAGTCTTTTTGTAGGAAAAACTGTTGTAACCAAGACTTTCCCAATACCATCTTGCCAGGGGATGGGGACGCAACAGTATTAACTTAATACTAGGTACACAAGGGAGCATGATTTACCTGCAGTGGTTTGAGGTCAGCTTATGCAGAGAACCCAGGATGCTGCTTTCCCCAAGAGAGGGGAGGATGATGAAAAGAATAAGAGCCAGTCAAATCTTTTCATTCACGCAGACCTAAACTGGGTAACAGTGCCCTCACCCTTCTGCTACTTGTCCAATAAGGAGCTTGAGGTATACAACCAGCTGTTGTGCAGCCACCACAGGACCGATAGAGATCGTATTGAGTTCCTGTGGATCACGTCTTGCAGGAGAAAGGTGAAAGTCACCTGGAGCATTCACACCTTTGCTTGTAAAACTTGTGTCACTGAGTAATCTGCTTAGAAGGGCCAGGGGCATAGCTATGCCCCTGACATCGTGAGTCGACATGTTGGACGAGGATCTGGATTCAGAGCGTAATTGATGACTGTGAATCCAGCAGAGATAATGTTTTGGTGATCCTCCTCTTGTCTCTTCCAGTGCTGATGACAAAAGAAGGGACCCGGGGTGGGCTATTGCCATTCCCTTGATGTAGAGCTTCATACTTTACCCCAGGTACAGTAACAGATGAACTGGATCGTCAGTTACTGTGAATCCAGCAGAGATAATGTTTTGGTGATCCTCCTCTTGTCTCTTCCAGTGCTGATGACAAAAGAAGGGACCCGGGGTGGGCTATTGCCATTCCCTTGATGTAGAGCTTCATACTTTACCCCAGGTACAGTAACAGATGAACTGGATCGTCAGTTACCGAGTGGAGACTTGTCTAGGATCCGTCACGTCTGGAGACTGTCTGGCAACATACTCGGGGACGAAACTGAATTTTGCCTTTCACCCTTCTCATTATTGGGTGATGTCGAAAGAGAGACCATAAAGTTCCTTCACTCGTTTGGCCGCTGTCAAAGTGTGTAGGAACACTGTCTTCTAAACCAGGTGATAATTTGTTGCCTGATGAAGTGAAACGGTTTACCTTGATTGCTGGATCTTGGTAAAAAGACTTCAGAAGTTCCGGTGCTAATGCAAGGTTGCCACTGAGTCTGCTAAGGTTAGTCAGTCTTCCTGAAACGGAGGCGACAGAAGTCGATCCTGCGAGTCCAGGATGGGTGCTGTGGAAAGACCGAAGCACAGTGCCCTGAACTGGCGTTTCTTGTTTTCTAGACTGAATCTTCAATCCTTCCTAGAAGATGGATGGTTTGGGCCTGGAAGTATGCATCCCTAAGATCCAACATACAAATGAAGACCTGTGGTCTTAACCCTTGTCCAAACTCCAACATGGTGTGGACATCGACACAAAGGGACAACTCCTTGCGGATCCTTTCGCATGGGAGATTGTTGACACTGGGGTCTTGACTCGTGGCATAAAGGATGGGACGCAATGCCCTGTGTAAGGATTCTTCCCTGGGAGAGAACTCCTTTAACTGATAGAAGTAAGGCAACGCTTAACCCTACCATGCGCCCTGATGGGATTGATGCTATTTCTTACAACAGCATCAGTCTGGCGAATGTTAATCAATTGTTAACGGCTGGGTATCATGGTTACCGTGCAGTTGGAGAGTGCTTGTGAGTAGTCACCTGTCGACAAGCCGCTGATGGGGGTTGTCGGTCGTTTGCCGATCAATTTGGTGGATTGGTGTGATGGCAAAAAGTGAGTAGCGAGAAGTATGTTGTATGCCTTCTGATCTAGGGAACCACGGGCAGAGGTTGACTAGTAAGTCTGACACATGAACTGGTTACGAACGGCGAATTTCCGATGATCGGTGATCTGTGTGCTGAAGATGGTAACTGACAGTCAGCCAAGGAAGGTTGGCGATTAATGAGTTGGTGATCGACTTGAGATTCCTGAGACACCAGAATGGTTTAATGATTGTCAGTTTGTGATTGGTGACCCATTGATGATCAGCGATCGATCGCAGACCAGAGATCAGTGAGCTAAAGATCAGCAAGCTGACGATTGGCTGGTCAAGATAAGCAAGCTGACAATTGGCTGGTCAGAGATCAGCGAGCTGAGATCAATGATCGAAGAAAGACAGCTCATCTTTCTTCGATTATCGACCTCAGCTTGCTGACCTCGGTGATCTAGTGATCAGCAAGCTGATGACTGGTTATCGACTATCAATCGGCGATCGGCACGCTAGCAATCCGAGATCGCTAGCAATTGGCGAGACTGGATGTCAATGATCAGAGATATGAGCTAGCAATTGGCGATCTGGTGATCGACGAGCTAGCGATCAGCAAACGGTGATCTAGCGATCAGTCGGTTGATGATTTCTCATTGGTGGAAGATGAGCTAGTGATCGGCGTTCTGGTAATTAGAGATTTGCGAGCTTAAGATAGGCCGTTTGCAACGTTCAGATCGTCTTTACTGACAGTGGTATTGTCAGGAAAAACTCCTGAAGAGAAAGGAACCAAGGGTTCCCTGTGAGGAGTCTTGACAGATGGTAGATGCATCTGATTACTCTTGGAAGATGGAATTTTTAGGATCTTGAACCCTTCTGTGAAGCTTCTTCCCTCTTTTCCTGGCGGCCATGCTTTAATGCATTTATGGGGAGGGGAATGGGGCAATGGTGACCTGTAAAAAAGTTTTCATTCTTTTTACCTCTTGCATGGTGCGCAGGAGAGTACTGGAGCGATGGTGCATAGGATAATGCTGGTGCTTAGTTTTCGGTGAATGCGCAGGCAAGCGCTGGTGAGCAGGTGAGCGCTGGCTCTTTGGCAAGAACTGGCACACTGGCGAGCATTGGACCTGAAAACGCAACTGCGCAGGAGAGCGCTGGATCTGAGAGCACAAGTGCGCAGAAGAGCGCTGGCGCATTGGCAAGAGCAAGTGCGCAGGAAAGCACTGACGCGCTGTAATGCACTGAGCAGGGTGTTGTGCAGTCTCCCTAGGATGCGCAGAAGCGCGCGGGAGACAGCTCACGCATAGGAAAGCGCCAGCGCACGCAGGGAAGAGCTCCGGCGCGCCCGAGAAAGACTGGTGGCTGGCTAGCGCGCAAATGAATGCTGGCGCGCGCGCTCGTGCAGAAGACTGCTGACGTGGGAGGAAGAGTGATGGCGCGCAGGAGAGAGCTGTCGCGCAGGACAACGATGGCGACAACGCGCAGGAGGGCGCGCATAGATTGTTGGGCAAGCAGGAGATCGAAGTTGCTTGTGGCGCACGCTGAGGTTTCGGTGAGCTCTGTTGCGCCGGCGATCGTAGGTTGGCTGGCAAGCTTGCAAGTGTTGTTCTGTCTGGCGAGGTTGCGCTGGTAGGTCGGCAGGTCAGCTGCTAGGATGATCAAGAACTGGTATGTGCCCTTTGGAAGGGCGATCATCCACCGATGGAGATTGCGAACGATCAGAGTCCAGGACCGAAGTCCGAGGACTAGCTGCAGCGTCGTCAGGAGAAGGTCTAGAAACAGATGACGCCCATGAGGGCCGGTGGACCAGCAAGCTGACCTTCAGCAGTAGCAATCCTCAAAAGAGGAGTCTCTATGAGTGGCCCCTTTCGCGAACGAGAGAGGTGATCAATTCGCGGGAGAGACTTGCCTAAGACTATGCTCCGCCCCCGAAGGAAGAGAGACTCAGCAAGGGAGAAGCGTAGTCTAGGCGAAGACAGCAACAGCAGTCGGAGTCGATGAAGTGATGAAGAAGACGCAGGAAGTTCTCCCTCAGAAGGGAGAAACAGCCTCACACCTGGGGAGGAAAACTTTCCCTCGGAAGGGAAAGTAGTTCAACCTCTGGAGGCAAACCTCCTGGTAGCACTCTAAGATGATCTAACAAGAGCGCTGCCTGAAAAAGCGTAGCCGGAGCTAGTTCCTCGAAGATGAAGTGCTGATCAGGAGCTGCCCAAGAGATGATGTCCGTGATGACGTCCTCTGAGGTTCGGCAGTGACAGCAGATTCACAAGGAAGGTACAGAACAGCTCTGTTTCGTTGGCTCTTTTAGTCGAACGAAGAAGAATTGTATCGCTAACTGAGGAAAAATACAATAAATTATGTAACAAAAAACTTCCTCGGGAGGAACATCTAGTCCACGAAGGTAAAGGAGACCACCAGGGGAACAAACATAAAATAAGAACTGCGCCCAAAAGTGAGCTAAATCACTGGTGTGTGAGTGGGAGCGGTAGCAAGCTACTGCCCCTACCCCTCGCTAACTAGCGGTATGGGCAGTTAACCCTTGCTAAATCTTAATAGCTCGTCATTTCAGCAGAAAGTAATACAGTGGAACCTCTACATACGACTGTCTTTACATACGATTGTTCCAATATCCGAAAATTCAATCAAATTTTTGTCTCGACACCCGTAGTCATGCTCCACCATCCGATGTAGATCTTGTTTACGCCGGTAGATGGTAGCACGTGGGAGGGACGCCATTGAGCGATGAGTGCTCTGTTCTCTATTCTTGTTTGTATCGTGTGGTTGTCCTCTGTTCGGTCAGTTATTAACAGTGCTTATTTTCTTCCTTTTCTCACATTTCCTTTTTTATTTTACCTATAATCATGGTGCCTAAGAAGCTAAGTTTCAGTACAGGCAGTGGTGAGAAAAGGAAGAAGGCAATTCTTTCATTAGAACTGAAGCAAGAAATTATAGAAAAACATGAGAGCAGTGTGCATGTGAGTGATATGGCTAAATACTATGGCCGGAATAGATCTAGATCTCGACGATCATCAAGCAGAAGGCAGCCATTAAAGCAGTCAAGTTCTTTTAAAAAAGTCCTCTCTCTATTTCTGTTTCTCTCTAAACATAGCATTAACATGATCTTTAAAAAAAATCTCTCTCTCTCTTGTTCTTCTTTGCTGTTAGAGTGAGTGTTAGAGACGTCTATTAATTTTTTTTCCGAGAGAGAGAGAGATTAAACCAAAATGTGTTTTGAGTACATATGATTTTTAACGGTGTCAGCAAGTTGAAACACAATTAAATGTAACTGAGAAAGTAATACCAGCCAATCTGAATTCCTTTATTAACTAAAACAAATACAGTATAGATACAAACACACTCGTGTGCGTATGCACAAACACACACACACAGGTTTAGGAATTGCTACGCAGTAGGAGACAGACGGCCGGGGAGGAGGTAGAGATGGTGACTGCGATAACGTACCGTAACTCATCACTGAAAGTGATGAAAATTAAAAATAAAAAATGTTATTTTTATTAGTAAAATAAATTTTTGAATATACTTACCCGATAATCATGTAGCTGTCAACTCCGTTGCCCGACAGAATTCTATGGAGGGATACGCCAGCTATCACAATACTAGAAGGGGGTGTACTTACCAGCGCCACCTGTGGCCAGGTACTATAGTACTTCTTGTTGACACCTCCTCAATTTTTCCTCGGTCCACTGGTTCTCTATGGGGAGGAAGGGAGGGTCGATTAAATCATGATTATCGGGTAAGTATATTCAAAAATTTATTTTACTAATAAAAATAACATTTTTCAATATTAAACTTACCCGATAATCATGTAGCTGATTCACACCCAGGGGGGTGGGTGAAAAAACCAGTGTACAAGACTAAAGGATAGCTAAGTATCCCGTATTTCATATAATCAGTTATCCACAATAACAATGAAATAATAAGTACCTGGTAAGGAAGTCGACTTGAACCGTTACTCTGCCTTTAATAAGATCATCTTCCTTACTGAGCGCAGCGTTCCTCTTGGGAGGCTGAATCAACTCAAAGGTGCTAAAGTATCCAGGGCTGCAACCCATACTAAAGGACCTCATCACAACCTTTAACCTCGGCGCTTCTCAAGAAAGAATTGACCACCCGCCAAATCAACAAGGATGTGGAAGGCTTCTTAGCCGACCGTACAACCCATAAAAAGTATTCAAGAGAAAGGTTAAAAGGTTATGAGATTATGGGAATGTAGTGGCTGAGCCCTCGCCTACTACTGCATTCGTTGCTACGAATGGTCCCAGGGTGCAGCAGTACTCGTAAAGAGACTGGACATCTTTGAGATAGAATGATGCGAACACTGACTTGCTTCTCCAATAGGTTGCATCCATAACACTCTGCAGAGAATGGCTCTGTTTGAAGGCCACTGAAGTAGCCACAGCTCCCACTTCATGTGTCCTTACCTTCAGCAAAGCAAGGTCTTCTTCCTTCAGATGAGAATGTGTTTCTCTAATCAGAAGCCTGAATAGTAATAAACTGAGTACTTAGAACTTGGAAAAGAAGGTTTCTTGATAGCACACTATAAGGCTTCTGATTGTCCTTGTAAAGGTTAAGACCTTTTTAGATAGTACCTAAGAGCTCTAACTGGGCAAAGTA
This sequence comes from Palaemon carinicauda, assembly GCF_036898095.1. Taxonomy (NCBI): domain Eukaryota; kingdom Metazoa; phylum Arthropoda; class Malacostraca; order Decapoda; family Palaemonidae; genus Palaemon; species Palaemon carinicauda. The sequence goes on along the minus strand of NC_090731.1, from coordinate 40,816,581 downwards.
CTCTCTTCAGATCATTCCCCACCAAGTTGGACAGGCTTGGGATCTCGAACGACTTAGGCCAAGGACGTGAAGGAAGCTCGTTTAGCAAAAACCGAGCTGCAAGGAACATGTAGCCGTTTCAGATGTGAAAACAATGATCCTGCTGAAGGCGTGGATCTCACTTACTCTTTTAGCTGTTGTCAAGCACACGAGGAAAAGAGTTTTTAATGTGAGGTCCTAAAAAGAGGCTGATTGGAGAGGTTCAAATCTTGATGACATAAGGAACCTTAGGACCACGTCTAGATTCCAGCCTGGAGTGGACAACCGACGTTCCTTTGAGGTCTCAAAAGACCTAGGGAGGTCCTGTAGATCTTTGTTGGTGGAAAGATCCAAGCCTCTGTGGCGGAAAACCGCTGCCAACATACTTCTGTAACCCTTGATCGTAGGAGCTGAAAGGGATCTTACTTTCCTTAGATATAACAGGAAGTCAGCAATCTGGGTTACAGTGGTACTGGTTGAGGAAACTGCATTGGTCTTGTACCAGCTACGGAAGACTTCCCCTTGAGACTGATAGATTCTGAGAGTGGATGTTCTCCTTGCTTTGGCAATCGCTCTGGCTGCCTCCTTCGAAAAGCCCCTAGCTCTTGAGAGTCTTTCGAAAGTCTGAAGGCAGTTAGACGAAGAGCGTGGAGGATTGGGTGTACCTTCTTTACGTGAGGTAGACTTAGAAGGTTCACTCCTAGAGGAAGAGTCCTGGGAATGTCGACCAGCCATTGCAGTACCTCTAAGAACCATTCTCTCGCGGGCCAGAGCGGAGCCAACCAACGTCAGCCGTGTCCCTTTGTGAGAGGAGAACTTCTGAAGTACCCTGTTGACAATCTTGAACGGCGGGAATGCATACAGGTCGAGATGGAACCAATCCAGCAGAAAAGCATCCACGTGAACTGCTGCTGGGTCTGGAATCGGAGAACAATACAACAGGAGTCTCTAGGTTATCGAGGTAGTGAACAGATCTATGGTTGGCTGACCCCACAGGGCCCAAAGTCTGCTGCAAACATTCTTGAGAAGGGTCCACTCTGTGGGGATGACCTGACCCTTCCGTCTGAGGTGATCTGCCATGACATTCATACCGCCCTGAATGAACCTCGTTACCAGTTAGCTTTCGATCTTTAGACCAGATGAGTAGGTCCCTTGCGATCTAGAACAACTTCCACGAAAGAGTCCCTCCCTGCTTGAAGATGTAAGCCAAGGCTGTGGTGTTGTCAGAGTCCACCTCCACCACTTTGTTAAGCTGGAGGGACTTGAAGTTTATCAAGGCCAGAATAACCGCCAACAACTCCTTGCAATTGATGTGAAGTGTCCTTTGCTCCTGATTCCATGTTCCCGAGCATTCTTGTCCGTCCAAAGTCGCACCCCAGCCCGTGTCTGATGCGTCCGAGAGGAGACGGCGGTCGTGTTTCTGAACAGCCAAAGGTAGACTTCCTTGAGAAGAAAGCTGTTCTTACACCACGCGAGAGAAGACCTCCTCTCTTCGGAAACAGGAACTGAGACCGTCTCTAGCGTCATGTCCTTTATCCAGTGAGCAGCTAGATGATACTGAAGGGGGGGGAGGTGGAGTCTCCCTAACACGATGAACAGGGCCAGCGATGAAAGTGTCCCTGTTAGACTCATCCACTACCTGACTGGTCCATCGGTTCCTTCTCAGCATGCTCTGGATGCATTCTAGGGCTTGGAAGATCCTTGGGGCCGACGGAAAAGTCCGAAAAGCTCGACTCTGAAGATCCATACCCAAGGAGACAATGGTCTGGGATGGAACGAGCTGAGACTCCTCAAAATTGACCAGGAGGCCCAGTTCCTTGGTCAGATCCATAGTCCATTTGAAAATCTCCAGACAGCGACGACTTGTGGGAGCTCTTAAAAGCCAGTCGTCTGACGGAGCCGGACACAAGATCATGGTACTGCTGCACAGTCTGTGAACTGTCAATTATGGGCAAGCGAGGAAGTACAGTGACAACCCGAATCTGTCTAGACTGTCTGGGTCGTACAGACAACTCCTTATCGGGTTGCTGAGGTTGCCGCACTGCGTCACAACAAGTCACTTCTGTTGGTTGTTGAACGTCTTCCCCGTGACACATTGACTCCGTAAACAAAAAATCCTCTAACAAGGACTAAGCTTGGACTGCATGTCTTGCAACACAGCTCAAGGTCTATGGGAGCAGGTGTGGTAACAGACGGGATTAGCGACTGAAGTGGAACCATTACCTTCCCTGGAAGCATGTTATGCTTAAATAAAAGTCCATAGGAGGCTATGCAGCTAAAGGCTCCCTCCAAATGACAGAGTCCTCAAGGGAATATCAGAAGGAGGGAGAAAAGAACTTTCTCATCTACAGGGACCATATCCTAGAAAAGCTAAGTTCTCTCAGTGAGGGTTCACTGGTGCAAAAGCAGCAGACTAGAAGGCAACGTTATGAAACTGCTTGACAGTCTAGTGAGTTGGCAACAACCAAAGGTGTGTGACTGAGAAGCATGCGGTAAGGTATGCAGAGCATGTTGTATGCAGAGTATGCTCTATGCAGAGCATGCTGTATGTAGAGCATGTTGTATGCAGAGCATGCTGAATGCAGAGCATGCTGTATGCAGAGCATGTTGTATGCAGAGCATGCTGTATGCAGAGCATGCTGTATGTAGAGCATGTTGTATGCAGAGCATGCTGTATGCAGAGCATGTAGTATGCAGAGCATGCTGTAAGCAGAGCATGCTGTATGTAGAGCATGCTGTAAGGTAAGCAGAGCGTGTGCATGGCGTTTAACATTTCTCAGAAATTCCATGACCAGTGCTAGAGTGCTTTATGCATGCTTGCATGGGGTTTAATATCAACATAATATTTACCTTACATTCATAACTCATGATTCATATTTTTGCCATATTTTGCGATATTGTTAAAAATATATTGCAAGGAATACAAATATATTTTTATAAGTAATACAAATAACCTCCATTATCATAAGGTTTGAAAATGGAGGTAAGGTATGCTGAACAGCAGAGTCAGAACGAGCTGGAACAACAATAGTTGTGGTTTCCTCTTCAAGACTCTGTTGAGGGAACACCTGAGGCTCAGTCTGCAAAGGCTGATCAAAGGAAGTAGCAGAAGGTAGGCGCATGGGTGGAGGAGGCTGACTCCTGGCATGAGTGGCTGAACTCAAGGGTTGCGCTTGCTGAGTGGTTGGCGGATGCGCAGTAGCAAGTTCCTGAGGAACGAGATGAGGTTCCTGCGGTGTGAGCTGAGAGCGAAAAGGTAGTGGCTGCGCAGAACGCAGTAAAAATCTCGCAAGTTGAGGCTCCTGAGGCGCAAGGCTAAGGTGTTAAGGTGCTTGCCTTGAGGAGGGTTGAGCTCGCTGCAGCGAGAGCTGAGGAGACTGACTCATGGATGGGAGAGGTTGTACCTCAAGCGAGTGTTGCCTCACTGGTGGAACAGCAAGTGGAAGCGGAGGAAGAGAGGTATAAGCCTCCTGTTCCCATTGCTGAGGTTGCCTTAAGGAAGGCGGAGGGAGCTGCACACCACTGGGATCAGTAAACTCATAACGTGGCTCAACATCGTACGCCTGGCAGGTGGTACTGCGGTCAGGCGGAGCGAGCGCAGGCGGAGCAAGCGCAGGCGGAGGGAGCGCAGGCGGAGCGAGCGCAGGCGGAGCGAGCGCAGGCGGAGCGAGCGCAGGCGGAGGCGCAACCTTCTCAGCCCGACACTCACGCATCAAGACCGAAAGTTGTGACTGCATGGACTGCAGTAGAGTCAACTTGGGGTCGGCAGACACTAAGGTCTGCTGAGGTAAAGCCTTAACAGCAGAGATCTGTTGCGGCAGAACCTTACTCCTCTTAGGCGGAGTGCATTCAACTGATGACTGAGGAGAGTCAGAGCTAACCCAATGACTGCATCCGGGTTGTTGAACTCTAACTTCGTACGTCTGGCATAGGTCTGGACTTTACGTTTAAGAGGTCTTGAGACCTGAGACCAGCGTTTTCTCCCCTAAATTTCTTCTGCAGACGAGCAAAATAAGGGCTCAATCGTCTGCGGGTGGGAGTGACGGTCTCGGTAAGACACGCCCACAACCACCGAGGATACTTCTGTGCGCCGATCAAGGCCTGCTGAACCCTTTTGTCCTTCGACATTGCTTCTCCCCTGGGCTTGGGAGCTTGCAAGAGGTCCCGGACTGGGAGGACGACTGGCGCGCACAGAAGTACCCTCACGCACAACACTGACACACTTTGCGCTAATCACTTATCACTTTGATTTTCTGTTTGCACTTATTTCACTGAACTCGAAACTTTAAGTGGTTTGTACCTGAAACACGCAATTCTATCCTTTCTCAAAAGTTAGTAATTGCGAAAACAGAATTACAATGTAACAGAAAAATCTAATGAAAGATAAATAATTCAGTGGCTGGAAAGAGACTAAACACTAGATCACTCTAGAAACGTTTACCTTCTTCCCCTAAAGAGACTAGGGAGAAGAGCAAAAACGATAACAACGTTACTCGCTTGAATGAAACGTTTATCCTCCTCTTTCTCCCTCCGTCTCTATCTCTCTCTCTCTCTCTCTCTCTTGACTTAGAACCTGAGAGAAGAGCCCAATCATATATATCGTTAAAACATATTATTGTTAAAGGAAAAAACTGAAATATTTCCCAAAATGAAAAGTTCCTTTATTAGGATTAAAACCATTAAGTTAAGAAAGAATGAACAAAACGCTAGACACGGTTACTCTTACTGCAACGTGAAACCGTGAAAATTCTTTCTCTATCGTAACGATAGAGCGCAAGTCGAACGTTCTGAACGTCAACAACTGCAGAGACAAAACAAAACGTTAGTTCAACTTTGAAAACAGTACTAGACTATCAAAGAAATTCTTTCAAAGACATTAAAATAGCATAATATGTTAACAGGTAAAACCGAAATGACGGGCTCAATGTTAATTAACTTCGGTACCAAGAAAAGACCGCCTACTATTAGGAAGGTCGAATATAAACAAATATAAAAATTAATTTTAATAAGTTTATAATAAAAGGAAGTTAATCGAAGAGGCCTATAAGAGGCGGAGAGATATAAAATAAATCTATAACTTTTGTTAAGCAAAATTAAGAAAGAGAGTCTATACTCTCTTAGACACCAACACTTCCGTCTAAGGGAAGGGTCGGCCATTTAAAGGTGAAAGAGAGTTCATACTCTCTTCGTCACCATAATTAATCAAATTAATTCCAAAAGCTAACTAAGCTAATATAGAAGTTTCCAGTAAAGCGACAGCCGAAATCAAAGAGAAATACTTCACCAAAGTCGTGAAAATACTCCAAGAACATAAGCGTATCCCAGAACGTCTTGCCGGAAGCACGACAGAGGAAAAATTGAGGAGGTGTCAACAAGAAGTACTATAGTACCTGGCCACAGGTGGCGCTGGTAAGTACACCCCCTTCTAGTATTGTGATAGCTGGCGTATCCCTCCATAGAATTCTGTCGGGCAACGGAGTTGACAGCTACATGATTATCGGGTAAGTTTAATATTGAAAAATAAAAAATAAAAAAAATGTAAAAAATATGAAATATAAAAATAAAAGAAAATAAATAAGTTAAGTTAGATAAAAGTTTCCGTAGTGTAAGTTACAGTACGTTATTGCAGTCACCATCTCTACCTCCTCGCCAATCGTGTCTCCTCCTGCGTAGGAATTCCTACACCTGTGTGTGTGTTTGTGCATACGCACACGAGTGTATTTGTTTTACTAAATAAAGGAATTCAGATTCGCTGATATTGCTTTTTAGTTACATCTAATTGTCTTTCAACTCTTTGATGCTGTTAAAATCATATGTACACAACACATTTTTGTTTAATCTCTCTCTCTCTCTCTCTCTCTCTCTCTCTCTCTCTCTCTCTCTCTCTCTCTCTCTCTCTCTCTCTCTCTCTCTCTCTCTCTCTCTCTCTCTCCTCTCTCTCTCTCTCTCTCTCTCTCTCTCTCTCTCTCTCTCTCTCTCTCTCTCTCTCTCAAAAAATTAATAGGAGTCTCTAACACTAACAGTGGAGAAGAACAAGAGAGAGAGAGAGAGAGAGAGAGAGAGAGAGAGAGAGGAGAGAGAGAGAGAGAGAGAGAGAGAGAGAGAGAGAATTTATTTAAAGAACATGTTAATGCTTTGTTTAGAGAGAAACAGAAATAGAGAGAGGACTTTATTAAAGTCACCATCTCTATCTTCTCGCCGATCGTCCATCTCCTACTGGTCTCCTACGTAGTAACTCCTACACCTGCGTTGGCCTGTCTCTAAGGTAAAGTGACAATAAAAACACATTTTTTTATTTATTAATTCTTTATAATTATCTTTTTTAAATCTTTCTTTCATATTATGCAATTATGTTGTTGTTACGTGTAATTATATGTTGTAATTTATTAAGGAGTTATTATAGGTTTTTGGGCTGTGGAACGAACTATACAAATTAAAGTGTATTCTTATGGGAACATTTGCTCCAACATACGATTGTTTTAACAAATGAAGCAGTTTCTGGAACGAACTAAGATCGTATGTAGAGGTTCCACTGTACCCCTAAATAAATAGTGTAGGTTTGTATTCCAGTTACAGAACAACTTTGTATTTAAATACCTCAATAAACTTACCTCTTACTTCTACTTTAATATCTTTCTGAGCAATAATTCCTACAAAACCCCAAAATGCTGCGGAATTCTCTTCTGCTAAGTATTCTGAGGCTTCTAGGAGTAACGGCGTATGAGGCCATTTTGTTGAAAGATGAGTAGTTACAGGTTTTGTTTTGCCTTGACAGTGTACATCTTGGATACCTAAGCAAACAAGGCTAACTATCCCTAAAAGATGACGTAGTCTTCTCATAACTGCATTTCTGAAAATTAAAACAAAAAGAAATACTAGTTAGCAACAATAAAATACCCTTAAGACTGTTTTCATGAAAATTAAATTGTAATACAAAAGGCAATGACAAACATTATCACTTAACAACTGCAATGACTTGATTCAACGGTACATATTAGACTTGGCTACTATGCCATTTAAAGAACAATTGATTTATTCAATAAAATTACCTGGTTGAAATGACACACACCATTAAGAGTAAATAAAGTCTTCATTTTCTGGGTAATAAGAGAAAATAGGCAAAATAACAAATTTGGAAATATGTATTTTTTCTAACATACAAACCTGAAGCTATTTATTAGGGTATTACTTTCGGCAACGCTGAAAAACAGCCAAGACAATTTTAGTGAGGGATAATTACCCCATCTGCTAGTTAGCGGGAGGGGGTTGGGGTAGACTAGCTACCCCGCTCACTCACACCTGTCAGTTGAGTAACCACTTTTGCTTTCTGGCAGGACTTCTAGGGGGACAGGGTGGCGGGCCACTTTGTATAAATAGCTTCAGGTTTGTATGTTAGGAAAAATACAAATTATTTCCAAATTTGTTCCAACAGATACAAACCTTCGCTACTTATTAGGGTGACTTACTCTTAGGAGGGAGGAAGTCCTTACCAACTGGCCTTGGTCATGACCCAGGGTCCTCTCTATTTCGATCTGTGATCGATAGTAGAGGGAACCCTACCCTCGCTAAAATCAAAGTAGTTACAAGGTAACTCACTGATAGCGGCCTGCAGAAGCTTGTGTGAGAGACTCATGGCTTGTCTTCAAGTAGGAACTCGAGGATTCTAAGACATATCCAATACCCTCCCTCAAGAGGTATTGGTGACGTAACAAAGTATTCATTTATACCCAGGATGCATAAGGGAAATGATTCTTACCTCCAGAGGGGTGAGGTCAGCTATGCTTCGGTCTAGTGGAGCTATTTCCCCAGAGGGGGAGAAGGAGAAAGAAAGAAGTGAGCCAGACATTCTTTTCATTCGCCCTAGACTTACCCGGGTAACCTCAGCCCTCAACTCTCTGCTACTTGTCCATCAAGAAGCCTGATGGCAATAGATCACTTGTTGTGCGGCCACCACAGGACCAATGGAGAAGGTTTCCATGCTCCTGTGGGTTACGTCTTTCAGGTAGCGGGCTGTGAAGGTCGTCTGACGCTTCCACATGCCCGCTTGCAATACCTGTGCCACAGAAAAATTTTTCTTGAACGCCAGAGACGTTGCAATGCCTCGGACGTCATGAGCTCTGGGTCGGTTGGACAGAGGAGGATCTGGATATAGAGCATATTCGATTACTTTCCTTATCCAGGAGGATATAGTATTCCTCGAGACCCTCCTCTTGACCTTCCCCATGCTGACAAAAAGTGCTCGTACACAGGGGCGAGCTTTTGCTGTTCTTTTTAAGTAACACCTCAGATTTTCACTGGACATAGTAGCAGTTGGTCTGGATCTTCGGTTACAGAACGAAGACTCTCTATCCGAAATGGGCCGAACCTAGAGTCCGGCACACCCGGATTTTGAGTCTTAGCTAAAAATTCAGGGACGAAGTTGAGGATTACTTCCCCCCATCTCCTAGAGTGAGAGACATCAGCAGATAGACCATGAAGTTCGCCGACTCTCTTGGCCGAAGCCAAAGCGAGCAAGAACACCGTCTTCCACGTGAGGTGGCGATCTGAGGCCTGGCGTAGTGGTTCATAGGGAAAGCCCTTCAGAGACCTGAGGACCCGAACCATGTTCCAAGGGGGAGGTCTTAGCTCTGCCTGGGGCCAAGTAAGCTCGTAACTGCGTATGAGCAAAGGAAGTTCCAACGAGGAGGAAATATCGACTCCTTTCAGTCTAAAGGTGAGACTCAAGGCTGAGCGGTAGCCTTTGACTGCCAAGACCGAGAGAAGCTTTTCTTCCTGAAGGTATACAAGAAACTCCTCTATGGTTGGAACAGAGGCATCGAGAGGAGAGATACCCCTTCCACAACACCAACCACAGAAAACTGACCACTTTGCCTGGTAGACTGCCTCTGTGGATCTCCTGAGGTGTCCAGCCATTCTTTTCACAACCGGTTGCGAAAAGCCTCTCTGTGTGAGGAGGTGCTGGATAGTCTCCAGGCGTGAAGTCGAAGTGAGGCTACGGCTCTGTGAAAGATGTTGGCATGTGGTTGTTTGAGGAGGTCGTGTTGTGGAGGAAGCTCCCTTGGGATCTCTGTGAGGAGATGCAGAAGGTCCGAGAACCATTCTGCGTGATGCCATAACGGGGCTATGAGGGTCATTTGCAAATTGTTGCTTGCTCGTACCTGGTTGAGGACTTTTCTCATCAGACAGAACGGGGGAAACGCGTAAGTGTCCAGGTTTATCCACCGTTGTTGAAAAGTATTTTGCCAAAGAGCTTGGGGATTCGGGACTGGGGAGCAGTACAACAGGAGCCTGAAATTCAGGGGCGTTGGGAACAGATCCACAGTTGGGGAACCCCACAAAGTCAAGACTTTGTTGGCTATCAGAGGATTCAAAGACCACTCGGTGCCAACTATCTGAGTCGCTCTGCTCAGCTTATCTGCTAGCACATTAGGCTTACCCGGAATGAAGCGAGCTGATAGAGTCACTGAGTTGTCTTCTGCCCATCTGAGTATCTCTACTGCAAGATGGCACAGCTGGTGCAAGGTACCGCCCTGTTTGCTTAGATAAGCTACTACCGTGGTGTTGTTGCTCATCAGCACCATGGAGTGCCCAGCTAGGACCTGGTGGAACTCTTTGAGGGCCAGAAAGGCTGCCCTCATCTCTAATAGTTTTATGTGCTAGTACCTTTCTGATTCGGACCATTGGCCGGAAGTGTAATGGTGCAGCACGTGAGCCTCCCACCCTTCTTTTGATGCGTCCGAAAACAGCATCAATTCCGGGGTAGAGATGAGAAGATCGACCCCTTTGCAGAGATTCGTCTCCGCCAGCCACCACCTGAGGTCCGACTGTTCCTCTAGCCCTATGTGGACTAGGTGATCCCGGGAATCAGAGTGCTGTTTCCACTGGGTTTTTAGTCGCCTCTGGAGGGATCTCATCCTGAGGCAACTGTTGGGGACCAGTCGGGTCAGGGAAGAGAGGTGACCGAGAAGGCGAAGCCAATACTGCGCCGGGAGCTCTTCGCAACTGAGGAAGACCTGTGCTATCTCCCTCAGTCTCTGGATCCTTTCGTCTGATGGAAACGCTTTGTGCCTTAGGGTGTCTAATCGCATGCCTAGGTATACCAGTTCTTGAGAGGGGAGCAGTTGAGACTTCTCAAGGTTTATCACGATCCCCAGATCCTGGCAAAACCTTAGAAGCTCATCTCGGTGGCGGAGAAGGGCCACCTCCGAGTCTGCCAGAATCAGTCAGTCATCCAAGTATCTTAGGACACGGATGCCAACTCTGTGAGCCAAAGATGATACTAGAGCGAATACTCTCGTAAATACCTGGGGTGCTGTGGAAAGACCGAAACACAATACGCTGAACTGGTAATGCTTCCGAATGAACATGAATCTCAGATACTTCCTGGAAGATGGGTGAATTGGGATCTGGAAGTATGCATCCTTCAGATCTAGAGCGCACATGAAGTCCTGGGGTCTTATCGCTTGTCTGACTGTGTCGGCCGGCTCCATCCTGAAAGGTGTGTGTTCGACAAACCTGTTCAGGGCCGAGAGTTCGATGACTGGTCTCCAGCCTCCAGACGCCTTTTTCACAAGAAAGAGTCGACTGTAGAAGCCTGGGGACCCGTCGAGGACCTCCTGGAGAGCGTCCTTTTCCAACATGGACTGGACTTCTGCCCCGAGGGCAAACTCCTGTACATATCCCTTCGCACAGGAGTTCAATGGAATTGGCACTCGAGTCAGTGGAGGGAGAAAGAGCGTGAACGGGATACGATACCCTGAACGAATCACCTCGACCCTCCAGGGTTTGGCCCCGTGGTAAAGCCACCTCTGCCAGCGGCTTTGCAGGCATCCCCTCACAGGTGGACAAATGGGAGGATTGCCTGTCTTATTGGGACCGGCCTCGGCCAGATCCCTTCTTACCCTTTCCTCCACAGAACGACTTTTTACTGCGAAAGGCCTGCTTTGCACCCTTTTTACCTTGCTGTTTTGGGTCTCTAGCCCTTTTCAGCTGCGGGTTCTGCTGTGCTTTCCGCTGTGGCTGAGAGGGGTAAGGTCTAGCTGTTAAGACCTTTTGGATGATTGAGTCCTGACTGGACTTCCTCCACCTCTCTGCCACCCGCTCGACATCCTCGGGATGGAACAAAGAATTGCCCTCGAAAGGAGCATTTCTCAGACTCGCTACTTTGGCCGGAGGGAGATGTCTATAGAGTTTGCCTATGACGGCATCTCTCCTCTTCAGGATAGTGTTGGCCCAAAGGTTCACTACCTGATGAGAGAGGAACTCGATGGCCCGAGTGCCGGACAAAAGGAAAGTCTCCAAAGACTTCCTGGAGGACTCCCGAGACAGGTCCTAAGACCGCATCAGTTGTCCTAAGGAACCTAACCAAAAATCAAGCCACGAAGTAGCCTGCATGGCGTACTTCGCCACCTTTTCCTGGTTTAGGATTTCAGAGGCCGAAAAGGAGACAGAAAGTCCCATAAGTTTCTCGAAGGGGGTGGCCTTCAAGAGTGCCTCTATAGAGTGGTCGAGAGGCAGCGTTGGAAGAGATTCTCCGAGGATCTTGTAATACCTCCTCTGAAACACATACGGAGGAGGTAAGAGCTTGGAGGATGAGTTGGAGCGGAGAGAAGAGGTGGAACCAGTTGCCTGGGACACAGCATTCTGTTTGGCACTCTTCAACCCCTTTGACCAGAGCAAAGCTGCACTGGCCCTATGAGGTTTCTGAGTGCCACAGAACTGGTCAAGGACCGTTTCATTTCCATCTAGAGGGGCTGCCGATGGATCTGGAAGTCCATTGATGGAATGGATGCAGGCTAGGATCTGCCAGAAGGCATGCTCCGATTCCTTCCTCTCATCCTCTGTAAGCTTAGGGCTAGCGGCTGCTGACAGAGCGTCGTCCTTGAGATCGCTCTGCCCTTCCACGTCCAAGCTCTCATCCATAGGAGCCCGGCGTGGGTCGAAGTCGTCAACTGAATAGACTGGGGATAGGGAGACTACCGGGGAGGTGCTTGCTTCTGGCTGCCTGGGAGGCAGTGAGGAAGGAAGCCTGGCCGAGGATTTGAGGATGGTGAACAAATCCTTCGGTTCCCTCCTACAAGGCAGGAGATCCTCTCTCCCCAAGGGTCTAGAGGATTCCGTCGGCTTACGGATGGAATGTAAGTCCATTGCCTTACTAGGTGAATCCCGTCCGGTCGCAGGTCGTGCCTCATTAGACACTATCTCGACCGGTAAAGAAGGGAAGGAGTCTCCATAGTAAGTAACCCTATCCTCCTTGGGGGCTGAAGGACGAATCCTTTTCCTTTCCCCTTTGGCCTGGCCTGTGGCGTCTTGAACTGCAGGGGGCTACTCTGAGGTTCATGCGTAATCTCCTCCAGAGGTCTTTCGCGAGGGCATGGTCGTCTCCCCTTGCCTGAGGGGCCCGCCTGTGCGAGAACTTCCGACCTCCTCCTAGGATCAGAGGGAGGAGAGGACCCCGGGAAGAGAGGAGGTGACAAGGGAATCCTAGGTATATCACCTAAGTACTGGGAGTGGGGAACGACTCCCTTCATGGCTTGGCGCATTACATTAAATAAGTTGCTAAGCCACGGGGGGTCACGGGCTCCCGTGGAACTAGGGGGAAGGTCCTTAGGAAAGGACTGCTCCCTAGGTTAAGGAACCTGGGCAGGTTCCCTAACCCTCTTGTCTGATGAAGGCTTCCCTACAGGCAAGATAGGCACAGGTCTACCCTTAGGGATAGGATCTGGGCTCGGTCGCACAGGCGACCGTTGTCTCTGTTGAGGCCCAAGGGGCTCGAGAGACTGATTGTGAGCGCCAAGATGGTCGTGTGCTCTTGCGCCGAACTGTTGGTAGGCGGAAGGGAGCTCGCGTGCACGCATCTCCCGATCGCGCGCACCTTTTTCGCGCTCCTGGATCACATGAGGTTGTTTGCGCACCTGGCGCGCAGTGTGTTGTTCGCAAGCATGGCGAGTAACAGGATGTTCACACGCATGGCAAGCAATAGGCTGTTCGTGCATATGGCGCGCCATAGGATGAACCTGCACGCCATGATCGCCATTTTGTTTGTATGCGCCAAGGCGGTCGTGCGCGTCAACTTGGTTGTACGCGCCAATTTGGTTGTACGCGCCAATTTGGCTGTGCGCGCCAACTTGATTGTGCGCGAGAGCTCTCAGGTTGTTGAAAGAACTCACTGCTACGCTCACCCGAAGGTTCACGATAGCTTGTGTTGTGTGAGCGCGAACGATCAACACAACGAGCGTTTAAAAACTCTCTGTCATAGTAAGAATGACTCTGGTCACGAGAACCCGAAAGTTCAGGGTGAACTGTGTTGCGTGAACTCGAAGGAGCAAAGCAACGAGAAACCGGAGTTTCTCTGTAACGAAACACCGAAGTGTTAGCGCAACTAGAGTTACGTGAACCCAATGGTTCAGCGTAACAGGTTACGAGACCCCGAAGGACCAGCGTAACAAGGAATCGAGGTTCCTCTGTCACGAGATCACAAAGGATTGGTGTGACTGACGATACGAGAACCAGGAGGTTCAAAGTTACCGTCGTTACGAGAGCCCGAGGGCTCAGCGTAACAGAAACCCAAAGGTTTCAAGTCGCGAGAGCCCGAAGGTTCAGCGTGATGGAGACCCGAAGGACTCCTGCTGTCATGAGAACCTGCGGGATCAACATGACTAGAGCCTGAAGACTCACGATCACGCCAGCCCGAAGGGTGATCGTCACGAGACCCCGAAGGATCAACGTGAGGATAACCAGCAGGTTCAAAAAGACGTGTCCTCACAGCCCGAGGAGAACGCCCGGGGTGGAGAGGGATTACCCACCCCTCCACGCTTCGAACCTCCAGAGAGAAACGTACAACAGACTCCGCCCAAGGGGGAGACTGATTAAGATCGACATATAAATCCTCCGCCGGGGAGGAAATTTCGCCCGAAGGAGAACTATGCTTATAACAAGGTTCTCTTTCCGCCCCTGGAGGAGAACCTAAAGCGTAAGGAGATTGCCGATAAACAGAGGCAACCTTCTCTCGCGAACGAGAGATATGTTCCCCGAGGGGGAAGCCCGCCTTGGAGAGAGCCCTGCCACCGCCCCTGATGGGTTAGCTAACTCCTCGGCGTTGGAACCAGACCCAAGGTCCGGCAAGGAACAGGCGCTCCCTGGGGGAAGAGAAGGAGCCGACTCACTAGGGGAGTCGTCATCCTCGTCTATCACCCAGGGTTGACCTGGAGTCACAAGCCCTGCGCTACTGCTCGACCGTACCCCGGAAGGGCCTGGTTGAGGATTAGCTTCGGGCTGAGATTTGGGCGTAGAGGAAGCAGAAGCCCGCGATTTCTTCAATTTCGAGGAAGACCCCGAAAGCAAAGATTCGCGTTTAGACTTCTTCTTCTTCTTACGCACAAACCTCTTCCACTGGGAGGCAGGCCACTCCCTACACTCGGAAAAGGTGTTGTCCCACGAACACTGAGTTCCCCGCCAAGCCGGGCATAAAGGATGTGGGTCTGTCTCCAAGGACGACATAAAGGTGCCTCAGCGGCGGCCCTCAATCCCAGGACATGCCTGCATAGCGGGGCAATAACCATATACACACCGTACACACAAAATAAAAAGGAAAAGTAACAAAGTCAAGGCAGTTTGTTAACAGGAGAGAGAGACGGCACCTCCACACTCTACCGAGCCAAAAGTAAAAGTGGTTACTCAACTGACAGGTGTGAGTGAGTGGGGTAGCTAGTCTACCCCAACCCCCTCCCGCTAACTAGCGGATGGGGTAATTATCCCTCACTAAAATTGTCTTGGCTGTTTTTCAGCATTGCCGAAAGTAATACCCTAATAAATAGCGAAGGCTTGTATCTGTGTCGGAACAACTAATCAATATGAAATGATAGGTGTGACTTTATGTAGTGAATCACAAATTTTAAGTAATTTGTATTTTTCCTAACAGTACTTACCTCGAACTACTTTCTTAGGAGCATCTGGGATCTCTTCCCTAACCAACCAAGAATTTTGCATAGTTCCCCCTATCTCCGTTTTCCATTGTCGGGTCCCTCCATGGTGGATGGATACTGACCTAGAGGCGACCCGGGGTCAGCGTGCGAGAGCGCGCTGCTAGGTCTGTGTCACCAGTACATTAAGCATATGTTAAAGTTAAAAAGTTGCGGGTTTTAGGTCTCCCCTGAGACGATCTACATCATTCTCCTCCGGCGACCATAAGCCAGCAGGGACTATCACTAGCCCCCTCTAACCTCCCCCCCAGGTGCCACCCTGGGGAGTACCCCCGGGTAGAAGGTCTCACATCATCCGCGTCCTAGCGGGGACGCGAACTCGGGACCTCTGAAACAGAAGCCCGCGACGCTACCAACCTAGCTATCCGGAGTACTATTCGAACTCCTATAAGACACTCTGGGTAGGATGGGTGGGCAATAACCCGAAAGTAGTTCGAGGTAAGTACTGTTAGGAAAAATACAAATGACTTAAAATTTGTGATTTGTTCCGACACGGAGTACTTAGGGGTGGACTTACAGGCTGGAAGTCCCCATTACCATCCCAGGACACGGGACCTAGATAGGAGGCTAGGTCTAGACGACACAGTTGACAGGGTAGGAGAGTCGGGAGAAGCCCGCAAAAGTCAACTTTTGTATAACTCACCTTTATGCATAATCCAGACATGGGCTTCCACAGCATCCATCTCTCACATGGGAGGAGAAAAGGAAAGGGAAAAAGGGTAGCAAGGAAAGGGAAAAAGGGTAGCAAGGAAAAGGGGGGAGTAAGGAGGAAACTTGTGTCGCTTGCGATTACTTCCTTTGGGCTACCCGGGGCTTTTAGCTTCAAACTTGTTGCATGGCGGAAATCACTGACCCAATGAAGAAGGAGTTCAGGGATTTCCTCGTACAGTCTTTCAGGTAGTGAACCATAAAGGTGGACTGCCTGGACCAAGTACCTGCTCGCATGATTTGGCCCACTGCCATGTTGCTATCAAATGCCAAAGAAGTGCTAAGGCCCCTAATATCATGGGGTCGCGGGGTACCAGGAACCGCAGACCCCTCACTGTCGTAAGCTCTCTTGATGACTTGCCAAAGCCAGGAGGAGATCATGTTCTTAGACACTGCCCTCTTTACTGGGCCTGAAGAGACAAACAAACTTTTGATGGCTGGCCTGAGTCTGGCTGTCCTACTAAGGTATTTCCTGACTGTTCTCACTGGGCACAGGAGCAAGTCTTCCGGGTTGTCTGAGTAAGGGACTGCTAGAACCGAGAACTCCTCGAACCTTGGGTCCGCAACTGCTGGGTTCTGGGTTTTGGCCACAAATTCAGGCAGAAATTTAAAGAACAGTTCCTTCCACCCTTTCAAGTGCGAGATCTCGAAGGATAAGCCGTGCAGCTCACTCAAACACTTCGCTGAGGCTAGAGCTAGTAAGAACACTGTCTTGAGAATGAGGTCTTTATCCAGGATGTCCTTAAGGGGTTCGAAGGGAGGCCTTGTTAAAACCTTGAGAACCTTGGACACATCCCACTGCGGAACCCTAGAGGCGAGTGGGGAACAAGATTGCTCGAAACTCCTGATGAGCATGGAAATCTGGCGAGAGGCCCCCAGGTCGATGCCTCTGAGTTGGAAAACTTGCCCCAGGGCCGCTCGGACCCCCTTGATAGCTGGGATGGAGATCCCCAGGTCGTCCCTCAAGTGGACCAGGAAGTCTGTAATCTTGTGGACTGATGCATCCAAGGGTCTCAGGTTCTGTGTGGCACACCACTTCACATACGTCGCCCACTTAGCCTGGTACACCACGCTCGAGGACTTCCGAAGATACCCTGACATCCTCGAAGCTGTCTTCTCCGAGAATCCTTCCTTCCTTAAAAGGCGCTCGATAACCTCCATGCATGTAGCTGAAGGCACTGAGGGTTTTCGTGCAACCTTTGAAAGTGAGGCTGGTGCAGTAGATCTTCCCTTACTGGCAGGGGCCACGGAGGGAGGGTGGCCAGGTCCTGTAGATCCGCGAACCACTCCCTCTCCGGCCACCAGGGAGCTACCAAAGTCATCCTTGTAACCCTTGCCTGTCTGAGCCTGTTGAGTACCTGCCTGAGAATCCCGAAGTGGGGAAAAACATACACGTCAAAACTGTCCCCTGAGTGCTGGAAGGCGTCCTCGAACGCTGCTGCCGGGTCTGGCACAGGAGAACTGAACACGGGGAGCTGAAGGTTGAGCCTCGTGGCGAACAGGTCTATTACTGGTGAGCACCACAACTGGAGGACCTCCTGTGCCACTTGCGGATATAGGGACCATTCCGACCCCACTACTTGTCCTGCCCTGCTGAGGCCGTCAGCCAGTACGTTTCTCTTCCCCGGAATGAACCTGGCTGTGAAAATAATGTGGTTCTTCTCGGCCCATTCCAGGATCTGAGACGTGAGGTCGCACAGTTCCCTTCCTGGCGATCGCGCGAAAAGCACAGATCTGGGTAGCGCGTGAATAAAGCATGCATAGCAGAATAACCGCACCCGCATGCCCGCGTACCCGCGTGAGCGTATCGGCAACCGCGTGAACGATCCCCGCGTCTCCGTGCGTATGAAGATCGCTGGCGCTTGCGCGTGAAAGATCGTGGGCAAGGGAAAGCATCCCACGCGCGAACGATCTCGGCGAAAAAAGATCGCCGGTGCTAGCGCCGTCGGCGATTGCATATGGGGAACCATCCCACGGGTGGAAGAATAACGCTGAAGAAACGCTGACGATCTTCGGTGCTTACGCGGGTACCAAGATCGTCGGCGCTAGCGCGAGAGAAAAAAATGTAGGAGACAGTGAGCGGGGACCCATAGTGCCCGCGTGCGAATGATCTCCGATTATGTAAGAAGATCGTCGGCGATTCGCGCGAGCCCGAACGATCTTCGACACTCACGCGTAAGTGAAGATTGTCGGAGCTCGCGCGCGAGAGAAGATAGTCGGCGATCACAAGTAGGAACCTCGGTGCCCGCGCGCGGACGATCTACGACGATTGCGAGCGGGAAACCGCGCGGACGATCAGTGTAATGATTGCGTGAGCCTCAATGGTCGCGCGCGGGAAACCATGCCGCGAACGGAACGATCTTCGGCGCTCGCGCGCCTAGCGCCAAATCCGAAGATCGGCGGCGAACCGCCGTCGACGATCGCGTGCGGAGAACCGCGCGCGGATGGCCTCATTGCCGTGTGCGGGATAGAACGATCATCGGACCTTAAGCGTACTAAGAAGATCGTCGGCGCTTCCGCTTAGCGCCGGATCCGAAGATCGCCGGCTAACGGCCGTCGATGATCGCGTGCGGAGAACCTCGCGCGGACGGCCTTGTTGTCGCGCGTGGGAAACCATCCCGCGCACAGACCGATCCTTGGCGCTTACGCACACTAAGAAGATCGTCAGCGCTTGCGCACCTAGCGCTGGATCCGAAGATCGCCGGCTATCGACCGTTGCCGGGTTGACGATCGCGAGCGGAAGGGCCTTGAAGGTCGCGCGCGGGCGATCATCAACGCTTCCGCGTTAGCGCGAACAGAAGATCGTCGGCTAACGATCATCGACGATCGCGCGCAGGAAACCATCCCGCGCACGGGCGATCATCAACGCCTACGCGTTAGCGCGAACAGAAGAACGTCGGCTAAATCGTCGACGATCGCGGGCGAGAAATATTCCCGCACGCGGGCAGTCTTCAGCGCTTAAGCGTGAGTGAAGATCGTAGGCTCCTGCACGACAGAAAATTGTCGGAAATGGTTGAAGGATCGCTAACTCGTAGATCAGGAACTGGGATGTGTCCCTAAATGGGAGAACATCCCCTGAAGAGGACCAGGAGGTCTACTCCAGTGCCGACGATCAACTGAGGGACTGCTAAATACTCCGAGGAGTGGTCTCTGTGAGGTACCTTTCCCACTAACGGGAGAGGTGGCCTTCGTAGAAGAGACTTAGAGACACCAAAGGCTGAACTGCTGGTGAGCGCCAGTGCGCTATCTCAGGAACCCCCACGATGTGCGCAAATGCGCAGGGAACGTTGGTAACAGCCTAACTAAATACTGGAACAGGGTGTCTCTAAGGTAGTCTCAGGAACAGCAGGAACAGGAGTCGAGCAGGTGATACTTGGCACTTAAGGGACTTACTCAGGGTGCGTTGGCACCCAAGGCGCGTCTGCAGTCAGGAATGGATACAGCAGGCAACAGGAACACTGAGGGACGAGAGACCAAGGGTCTAACATACCCTGAGTAGCGAGGCCCCGAGGGGATAGTTGCAAGACCCCGAAGGGTCAATGCAACGAGAAACCGAAGTTTCTCCGTCACTAAACACCGAAGTGTAGAAGTGACTAAAGTTACGAGAGCCCGAGGGAACTGCGTAACTAAGATCTGAGATCTCGAAGGGTCAGGGGAAAAAAGAGAAACCAAAGTTTCCCTGACACTAACACCGAAGTGCTAGTAACTGAACAGCAAGCTGTTGACGACAGGAACAATCCTCCAAAGAGGAGTCTCTCGCGAACGAGAGAGGTGAGCACTTCGTAGAAGAGACTGGTGAAGGAGCCCCGAAAGGCCATGAGATCAGCAGACGTAAACAGGAACCATCCTCCGAAGAGGAGTCTCTGTGAGTGTCCTCTCACACGAACGGGAGGGGACACTTCGTAGAAGAGACAAAAGGAGCGATCCTCCAAGGAGGAGCCCTTAGTGCGGCCTCCCTCGCGAACGAGAGAGAGCCGGACTGATCCTGCAGCTGCTCAGCCCCTTGAGTGTAGCTACAGAAGCAACAGCTCAGCCCCGAGAGCATAGTCGCTAGTACCATGGTCTAGCCTTGCAACCGCTCAGCCCCTTGAGCAAGTCACAAGGGCGGTCGCTCAGCCCCTTGAGCAAGTCACAAGGGCGGTCGCTCAGCCCCAAGAGCATAACCGCCAAGGACCAGGGAAAAGTAAATGGGAAGGTAACTAACTACCCTGGAGGCGAACCTCCTTATCGTTCAAGGATGCAATGAAGAGCCGGCAGCAATCACGGGGGAACTTCTAAGAGAAGGAAACGCCCCTGATGAATGCCTTGAAAGACGGCGGCGAAGCCAACTCCCCAGGATTAGGACAGCTCTGCTTCGAAGGCACACACAACAGGCACGAAGAAACAGCATCATAAACTGGAAAATAAAACAGAATAATTATTTAACAGACATTCCCCCGGGTGAAACTCCGAAGAGAAACCCCAAGGGAAAGATCATAAGAACGAAAGAAGGCATGCGCCTCCCCCCCCCCCCCCCATGCCCAGGTGAGGGGGGGGGGGATGAAAGTTAACAAAACAGAATTATAACATGATAATTATGCAACTGACTTTGAATGTTCCAAGGATCACCGTCCCCCAAATGGACGTGAGCCCTGAGCTGAAAAGTTAAAACACAAATATATTCGTAAAAATAATTGAGACAAATAAGACGAAATAACGACTCGGTTCTGAGAAGCTATCGTAGGCGTAGTACGGAGTAAGAGGTGAACGACCTCAAGAGAAGGGCCGGTCTCCATGAAAGGCAACCATGGTGGCCTAGAAGTGAAAGGCCGTGATCACGTAAAGATCATGGTGGCCTAAGCCGGCGAAACTCTAGTAGACGTACACAACACACACCACACAACACCGAAAGCAAAGGAAACTTACTATTTTCTACACACAAAAATATATATAAACATCAGTAATGTTTCAATATATTAAGTATAAGAAAAGGTAAGTTAAAAGACAAAACAATAATGGCCGTCAAGTGAGGATAGGAGCGGAGACCTCCGATCACTATCCGAACCAAAGGTAAAGTGGAGTATTCTCCGGTGTGTGTGAGGGGGAGGGGTAGCTAGCTACCCCTCCCTACCCCCCCGCTAACTAGCGGTGGGGGCTCGTCATCAGCTGCGCTGAAGTAATCACCCCATGTAAATAGCGTGGTTTGTATTTCAGTTACGGAACAAATTAAAATTAGGATCGTCCACAGGATGATCAGAATGTGACTAGGCAACGTTCGATCCAAAACGTCAGTAAGGATAACGGGAGCAGCACTCACGTTACGACTGGAATCTCCAGACGAAATTAAAGAACCGAGACCCTGTACATGGGTCTCCGGGGCAACAAAGCCAGACGTTATAAAGGAAAGTTTGGCAGGTGAGCCTTCCTCCGTTGAAAGTAGACGTTCTGGACTACTCCAATGACAGCAGCCAGGACATACATTTTGTTCTGAAGGAACCAATTTCCTCTTGAGATGTCATGAAACCTGACGCCCAGATTTTGAAATGACGTTAATGTCTTCAGAGGGTGAGGAGAACTTAGTCTCACCTCTCTCAAGCTAAGGGCGAACATTACGAGAAACGTCAACCGCAACTCGTGAGGGAACGTCTGTTCGTTGTATAAAACCTATTATTCCCTTTGGTCTCTTTGTGACATTCCTTCTCCCAGGGATTGGGGAGCTTGAAAGAGGTCTAGGACTGGGTGAATGACAAGTATGTACAGACAAACCCTTCGCAACACTGAACATATTTTTCGCACTTTTTTCACTGACACTCACATTTTTTAATAATTTCACATTCGACATGAATAAAGCTGATTTACATCTGTAGCAAGCAATTCTCCCTTAAGTCAATAGGTTAGAATTGCAAAATATGATATTTTAATTATAAAATAAATTTTTGAATATACTTACCCGGTGAATATATAATAGCTGCAACTCTGTTGCTCGACAGACACATACATAAAAAACTCGCGAGCGATCGCTATGCAGGTTGCGGGTGTGCCCACCAGCGCCAACTGTCAGCCAGATACCACTCTCGATGTAAACAAAACCTTCAATTTCTTCTCATCCCACTGCGTCTCTATTGGGGAGGAAGGGAGGGTCGTTTAATTTATATATTCACCGGGTAAGTATATTCAAAAATTTATTTTATAATTAAAATATCATTTTTAAATATTTAACTTAGTCGGTGAATATATAATAGCTGATTCACACCCAAGGAGGTGGGTAGAGACCAGAGTTAATTATGTTTACAGCGTATAAGCTAAGAGTTTTTTCATTTTGGCAGTTATCAATATAACGAACCCAAAATAAATAGGTACCTGGTGAGGAAGTTGACTTAGACGATTACTCTGCCTTGTAAGTCTGTCTTCCTCACAGAGCCCAGCGATCCTCTTAGGATGCTGACAGACTCCCAGGAGCTGAAGTATCAAGGGCTGCAACCCATACAACAGGACCTCATCAAACCCCTAATCTGGGCGCTCTCAAGAAATGACTTTGACCACCCGCCAAATCAATCAGGATGCAAAAGGCTTCTTAGCCTTCCGAACAACCCATAAAACAATATTAAAAACATTTCAAGAGACAGATGAAAAGGATATTGGAATTAGGGAAGTGTAGTGGTAGAACCCTCACCCACTACTGCACTCGCTGCAACGAATGGACCCAGTGTGTAGCAGTCCTCGTAAAGAGTCTGGACATCTTTTAAGTAAAATGACGCGAACACTGACTTGTTTCTCCAAGAAGTCGCGTCCATAATACTTTGCAGAGATTATTTTGCTTGAAGGCCACGGAGGTTGCTATATCTCTAACTTCGTGCGTCTTAACCTTAAGCAAACATCGGTCTTTCTCATTCAAGTGAGAATGAGCTTCTCGTATTAAAAAAATCTGATAAAATATGACAAAGAATTCTTTGACATAGGCAATGAAGGTCTCTTAACTGAGCACCATAATGCCTCAGATTTCCCTCGTAATGACTTAGTACAAGTTAAATCGAACTTAAGAGCTCTAACAGGACATAATACTCTTTCCAGTTCGTTGCCTACGATCTCTGATAAGCAAGGAATATCAAAAGATTTAGGCCAAGGACGAGAAGGCAGTTCATTTTTGGCCAGGAAACCAAGTTGAAGTGAACAAGTGGCTTTTTTCTGTAGAAAAGCCGATGTTCTTACTGAAGGCATGAAGTTCACTGACCCTTTTAGCCGAAGCCAAGCACACTAAGAAAAGTGTCTTGAGGGTGAGATCCTTCAGGGAGGCTGAATGTAATGGCTCAAACCTGTCTGACATGAGGAACCTTAGGACCACGTCTAAGTTCCATCCAGGAGTTGCCAAACAACGTTCCTTAGAGGTCTCGACAGACTTAAGGAGATCTTGGAGATCTTTATTGTTGGAAAAATCTAAGCCTCTATGTCGAAAGACCGAAGCCAACATGCTCCTGTAGCCCTTAATCGTGGGAGCTGAAAGGGAGCGAACCTTTCTCAGATGTAAAAGAAAATCTGCGATTTGGGCTACAGAGGTACTGGACGAGGACACAGATGCTGACTTGCACCAGTCTCGAAAGACTTCCCACTTCGACTGGTATACTCTAATGGTAGAACCTCTCCTAGCTCTTGCAATCGCACTGACTGCCTCCTTCGAAAAACCTCTAGCTCTTGAGAGTCTTTCGATAGTGTGAAGGAAGTCAGACGAAGAGCGGGGAGGCTTTGATGGACATTCTTTACGTGGGGCTGACGTAACAGATCTACCCTTAGAGGAAGACTTCTTGGAAAGTCTACCAGCCATTGAAGTACCTCGGTGAACCACTCTCTCGCGGGCCAGAGGGTAGCAACCAACGTCAACCTTGTCCCTCCGTGAGAGGCGAACTTCTGCAGTACCTTGTTGACTATCTTGAATGGTGGGAATGCATATAAGTCCATAAAAGACCAATCCAGTAGAAACGCGTCAATGTAAATTGCTTCTGTATCTAGGACTGGAGAGCAAAAGATTGGTAACCTTTTGGTCAACGAGGAGGCAAAGAGGTCTATGGTTGGTTGACCCCAAGAAGCCCAAAGACTCTTGCCCACGTCCTTGTGGAGAGTCCATTCCGTGGGTATCACCTGACCCCTCCGACTGAGACAGTCTGCCAAGACGTTCAAGTCCCCCTGGATGAATCTCGTCAACAGGGAGATGCCTCGAATTCTAGACCATAAGAGAAGGTCCCTTGCGATCTCGAGCAGCGTGAAGGAGTGAGTGCCTCCTTGCTTGGAGATGTACGCCAAAGTTGCGGTGTTGTCTGAGTTGACCTCTACCACTTAGAGTCGAAGACGCTTCCTAATATCATCAAGGCCAAGTGGACTGCTAACAGCTCCTTGCCGTTGATGGGCATGCTCTTCTGACTTGAGATCCACAGACCCGCGCATTCCCGACCGTCCAGGGTCGCACCCAACCCAAACCCAACGAATCTGAGGACAACACGTGGTTTGGGTTCTTGACTGCTAGGGATAGTCCCTCTCTCAGACTGATATTGCTGTCCCACCATTTCAGGCATGCCTTTATTGGTTCGGAGACTGGGAATGATACCGTCTCTAATGTCTTGTCCTAGTTCCAGTGAGAGGCTAGATGGAACCGGAGAGGCAGAAGGGGTAGTCTCCCTAGTGAGACAAACTGCTCCAGGGATGAGAGAGTCCCTACGAGACTGTTCCAACTTCTGACTGAATAAACGTTTTCTTTTCAGCATTAGTTGGACTTCGAGCAGGGCTTGACTGCGAATCTCCATCCCCAAAAATAGAATAATCTGGGATGGGATCAGTTGGGACTTTTAGGTTGACCACAAGTCCCAACTCCCTGGCTAGACTCAACATCCAATGTAGATCCTGCAGACAGCGAAGGCTGGACGATGCTCTGAGAAGCCAGTCGTCCAAGTACAGGGAGGTTCGGATCCCCGATAGCTCGAAAACTGGTACCCCACATTCCTGTAAACAAACCTCAGAAACGGTTGGGAATCCGGGTGTATAGGAATGTGGAAGTATGCCTCCTGAAGGTCGAGAGAGACCATCCAGTCGCCTTCCATAAATGCTGTCAAGACAGCCTGGTAGACTTCATCGTGAAGTTTGTCTTGACAATGAACACATTGAGCACACTTGCCTCTTACGTACTCCTGCAGTGAACATGGCTGCCAAATCATGGAGCCATCCCTGAGGGACTTGTTCCTGCAGAGAACGTGGCTGTCAGATCATTGGAGCCATCCTTGAAAGCCTTGTTTATGCATGACATAATTGAACAGCAAAACTTCAAAGGCTTGAAAACAGCTGTGAAGTTGACCTGTAAAATCTTGGAGCGTCTCATGGCCAGGCGCCAGGGAGAGTCTATGAGGTTTGAGAAGTCTATCTGGGCAGAGGCAGGAACTCCCAAGCCGCGAACTTCTCTAGTGTCATATCAGACTCTCACTCTATAAGCCAGTTTAAAAGAAGGGAAAGCAAAGGCTGTATCCCCCAAACTCCTCCTGGTGATAAACCAGTCGCCTAGCAAACGTAAAGCTCTCTAGGAGAGCGAGAGAGCACTAGCTTATAAAACAACGGCTTCAAAGTAGCTAGGCCTAGTGTAAGCTCTGACGTTTAGGCGAACGAGGAGCAGCAGTTACAAAAAGATCCGGACAAAGATCCTTAAAAATCAGCATGATTTATTTAAAGTCCATAGAGGGCTAAGCAGCTTTAGGCTCCTCTCCGTCTGACAGAGTCCTCAAGGGAATATCAGTAGGAGGGGGAACAGCAACTTCCTCATCTGAAGGAACCTTGTCCGATAATAGCTGAGTCTCAAGCAAGGGAGAGACCTACCGTGGTGGCAATGCTTAACAAGCAGAGTCCACACGCACTGGTGCATTAGTAGCGGACCAGGACGCAACGTCATGTAACTGCTTGACAGTCTGTGAACTGTCAACAACAGCAGGTGCGAGAGACCAGGACGCAACGTCATGTAACTGCTTGACAGTCTGTGAACTGTCAACAACAACAGGTGCGTGAGGACGCACAGCGTCCACTCGAGACTGCTTTGACCGCCTAGACTGAGCAGTCAAAACAACTCTAGAATGCGGAGGTTGACGCTCAGCGTCAAAACAAGTCAACTCCGATTGTTAGCGAACGTCTTGAACGTCAACAGGAGCATCAGCAAGTGGCCTAACGTCCAAATGTGGCTGAAAATCCACACGAGACCGCATCGAGTGTGGTTCTAAACAACCTGACTGACGTGACTTAGCTATGCCAACGTCAACAGGACGCACAAAGGAACGTTAGGGTGGCTGAAAGCCAGGATCTCGATGAGATAAACGGCTAGGCTCAACGGACTTATCGGCAGAATAGTCTTCCATAAGGGAGGCAAGCTTATTCTGCATATCTTGCCGTACAACCCATTTAGGATCAACGGAAATGATTGCGGTAAGAGACGAGGGTAACGTCTGTGACCGCAAAACCTTGCCAACAAAAAGACTCTCGGAGTCTGTGTTACGCTTTTGTTAGGCGGCGAGCAGTTTTCCGATGACTGCATAGGTTCAGAGCTGTCCTAATGGCTACAACCAGGACGCTGGACCTGTCCTGAAAGGACTGACTTTCGCTTAAGGGCCTCGAAACCTTGTTTCAGGTTTCTTATGCGAAAAGCCTTCGGATGACGAGGAGAAAATTGTCTCTCTCGCCTTATGGTAGGGGAGATCTTGGTAAGATACACCCGATACCATAGAGGGAACGTCTGTTCGCTGATCAAGGCCTCTCGAACCCATAAGTCGTACGACATTACTTCTCCCCTGGGCTTGGGAGCTTGCAAGAGGTCCCGGACTAGGTGAACGACAGGCACGAACAGACGAACCCTCGGTCGCAACACTGTAACACTTTGCGCAATATCACTTTATCACTACGATTTTCTGTTTTGCACTTATTTCACTGAAATCGAAACTTTTACTGATTTCTACCTGAAGCACGCAATTCTACCCTCATCAAAAGGTAGTAATTGCGAAATCAGTCGTATAATGCAAGCACATTAATACCAGCAAAAAACAGTAAACATCTTTTAAGATAAAAAATTCAGTGGCTGGGGAAGAGACTAAACACTAGTTCATTCAAAACTACGTTTTCAATCTCTCACCGTACATTGCCTGGGGACGAGAATAAAACTAAAAACGTTTTATCCTTTCTCCCCGTACAGAGACTAGGGACGAGAGTAACTCGAGAACAACGTTACCCGCTTGAACGGAACGTTTTCTCTCCTCTCTCTCCCTCCGTCTCTATCTCTCTCTCTCTCTTGATTTCGCACCTAAGAGAAGAGCCCAATTACGTTTCGTCAAAAAAAAACATGTTATTTGACCAAAGGAAAAAACTGAAAGGTTTTTCAATTAAAAAGTTCCTTTAAAATAGAATTTAAAACATTTAAGCTTTGAAAGAAGAATGAACAAAACGTCAGCATCGATTTACTCTTTCTGCAAAGTGAAACCGTGATACTCTCTCTCTCTATCGTAACGATAGAGCGCAAACTGCGTAGCATAAATAAACTAAACGTTAGTTCATCTTTGAAAACAGTACGAAGACTATTCAAAGAAAATCTTTCATAAAATATCTATTAAAAAAAATTCATTTAAAAAGTTTTAAATCATTAGCTCTTTAAAAGCTATTTACGATTGAAAGGGCTCAACGTTGTTTAACTTCGGTTTCCAAGTTAGGACCGCCTACTCTCAGGAAAGGTCGCATATAAACAAATCATTAAAATTTATTTTTATGTTTATTATAAATGGAAAGTTAATCGAAGAGGCCTAATAAAGGCGGTGATATATAAAATATATAGAGGAAAATCTATAATTAATTTATAACGTGATAAGATAATTGCTAAAAGCCTAAACACACTTCCGTCTAAGGGAAGGGTCGGCCATTTAAAAGTCAAAGAAAGTCCATACTCTCTGTCATCAAAAATTAAATCTATCCAAAAACGAGTTCAAGATTTAAGATGAAGATAAAACACCTGCACTGCGAAAGCTCAAACCAAAATGAAGTACTTCACCAAATATGTTGAGAAAACTCCAGGTTCTACAGCGAGTAAAAGTACGTCTTGTCGACACTTCGACAGAGAAGAAATTGAAGGTTTTGTTTACATCGAGAGTGGTATCTGGCCGACAGTTGGCGCTGGTGGGCACACCCGCAACCTGCATAGCGATCGCTCGCGAGTTTTTTATGTATGTGTCTGTCGAGCAACAGAGTTGCAGCTATTATATATTCACCGGCTAAGTTAAATATTTAAAA
The DNA here is from genome assembly GCF_036898095.1 of Palaemon carinicauda. Taxonomy (NCBI): domain Eukaryota; kingdom Metazoa; phylum Arthropoda; class Malacostraca; order Decapoda; family Palaemonidae; genus Palaemon; species Palaemon carinicauda. The sequence goes on along the minus strand of NC_090731.1, from coordinate 40,788,604 downwards.
ATGTCCTTTAATGTAAGCTCATTAGTACATAATGTATCATACACGCAAAAATTAATAAACATATACTGTACATAAATATATAAGAAAAGTGAAATATATAAAGTTAAAAATGAACAGTGACTTGGGAGGAGACTAAAAAACTAGATCGCTAAGGAATACGTTTTCTCTCTTTCTCTCACTGTACAGTGACTAGGGATGAGAACAAAAAATAGAACGCGAAGGACTACGTTTTATCTCTCTCTCTCTCTCTCTCCCTGTACCTAGACTTGGGACGAGAATAAATATCTGAATCGAGAAAAACAATGTTTCTCACTCTCAAACTCCCTCTATAGAGACTTGGGACGAGAATAAAGATTTGGATCGTGTTCTCTCTCTCTCTCTCTCTCTCTCTCTCTCTCTCTCTCTCTCTCTCTCTCTCGTCACGAGAGTATTGGCTCACTCACTCTTCGTCAATAAAAGGTTATTTGACTAAAGAAAAATACTAAAAGGACTAAGAAATTGCAAAATATTATGTTCCTTTTAATTAGTATTTACAAAACTTCAGTTTGTAAGAAGAATGAACTAAACGTCAAAATCGATTAACTCTCTCTGCAAAGTGAAACCGTGATTCTCTCTTTCACTATCGTAATGATAGAGTGCAAACTGTGTAGCATAAATAAACTTAACGCTAGTTAATCTTTGAAAACAGAACGAAGACTATTCAAAGAATAAATTTTAAAAAACAAATCACTTAAAATATTTTCTAAAAATATTCATCCCATCGATCTATAAAAATATAAAATTTATCTCGGTATTTAGTACAATTGGGGAGAGGATCGAAGAGGCCCAATAAAGGCGGGGGAGATATAAAAATATAGAGGTAAATCTATAAAATCAATAAGAATTTATAAAGTGATAAAATAAATACTAAAAACTAAAAGCCTTTTACACACTTCCCATACACTGAGGGAAGGGTCGGCCATATTCTCTCTCTCTAACGTGGAAAATCCAGAGAGATAAAAAAAGTAAAGGTAAAAATCTTACCCTCCTTTCAAAAAGAGTTTCTCTTGAAGATCTTATTGTTTGAGAATAACTAACACAGCGAAAGCCAAAACCATAAAGAAGTACTTCACCAATAGTTGAAAAATGTTATTTTTATAATAAAATAAATTTTTGAATATACTTACCCGGTGATTATATAAGCTGCAACTCTGTTGCTCGACAGAAAACTCTACGTTAAAAATCCGCCAGCGATCGCAATGCAGGTAGGGGGTGTACTTCAACAGCGCCATCTGTCGTGCAGGTACTCAGTACTCAATGTAAACACAGAACTCAATTTTCTCCTCGGTCCACTGGGTCTCTATTGGGGAGGAAGGGAGGGTCCTTTAATATATAATCACCGGGTAAGTATATTCAAAAATTTATTTTATTATAAAAATAACATTTTTCAATATTAAACTTAGCCGGTGATTATATAAGCTGATTCACACCCAGGGGGGTGGGTAGAGACCAGCAATAATTGTTTACATTATTATGAGCTAAGGATTTTTTATTTCATTTTAGCAGTTATTCAAAATAACAAACATAAAATAAATAAGAACCTGGTAAGGAAGTCGACTTGAACAATTACTCTGCCTTTTTAAGTAAGTCTTCCTTACGGAGCCCCGCGATCCTCTTAGGATGCTGAGCGACCCCTAGGATCTGAAGTATCAAGGGTTGCAACCCATACAACAGGACCTCATCAAAACCTCTAATCTAGGCGCTTCTCAAGAAATGACTTTGACCACCCGCCAAATCAAGTAGGATGCGAAAGGCTTCTTAGCCTTCCGGACAACCCAAAAACAATAATACAACATTTCAAGAGAAAGATTAAAAAGGTTATGGAATTAGGGAATTGTAGTGGTTGAGCCCTCACCCACTACTGCACTCCTTGCTACGAATGGTCCCAGAGTGTAGCAGTTCTCGTAAAGAGACTGGACATTCTTAAGATAAAAAGACGCGAACACTGACTTGCTTTTCCAATAGGTTGCGTCGATTATACTTTGCAGAGATCTATTTTGTTTAAAGGCCACGGAAGTTGCGACAGCTCTAACTTCGTGTGTCCTTACCTTCAGCAAAGCTTGGTCTTCCTCATTCAGATGGGAATGAGCTTCTCGTATTAACAGTCTGATAAAATAGGATAAAGCATTCTTTGACATAGGCAAAGATGGTTTCTTAACTGAACACCATAAAGCTTCAGACGTGCCTCGTAAAGGTTTAGTTCGTTTTAAATAGAACTTAAGAGCTCTTACAGGACATAAGACTCTTTCTAGTTCATTTCCAACCATACGATAAGTTTGGAATATCGAACGATATTGGCCAAGGCCGAGAAGGCAGCTCGTTTTTTGGCTAGAAAACCAAGTTGTAGAACATGTAGCCGTTTCGGATGAGAATCCGATGTTCTTGCTGAAGGCATGAATCTCACCAACTCTTTTAGCTGTGGCTAAGCATACCAGGAAAAGAGTCTTTAAGGTGAGATCTTTCAGGGAGGCTGATTGTAGCGGTTCGAACCTGTCTGACATAAGGAATTTTAGTACCACGTCTAAATTCCAACCAGGTGTAACCAAACGACGCTCCTTCGTGGTCTCAAAAGACTTAAGGAGGTCCTGTAGATCTTTATTGTTGGAAAGATCTAAGCCTCTGTGACGGAAGACTGATGCCAACATGCTTCTGTAACCCTTGATAGTGGGAGCTGAAAGAGATCGTTCTTTCCTCAGATATAAGAGGAAGTCAGCTATTTGAGTTACAGAGGTACTGGTCGAGGATACGGATACTGACTTGCACCAGTTTCGGAAGATTTCCCACTTCGATTGGTAGACTCTAAGGGTGGATGTTCTCCTTGCTCTAGCAATCGCTCTGGCTGCCTCCTTCGAAAAGCCTCTAGCTCTCGAGAGTCTTTCGATAGTCTGAAGGCAGTCAGACGAAGAGCGTGGAGGCCTTGGTGTACCTTCTTTACGCGTGGCTGACGTAGAAGGTCCACCCTTAGGGGAAGTGTTCTGGGAACGTCTACTAGCCATCGAAGTACCTCGGTGAACCATTCTTTTCGCGGGCCAGAGGGAAGCAACTAGTGTCAACCTTGTCCCTTCGTGAGAGGCGAACTTCTGCAGTACATTGTTGACAATCTTGAACGGAGGGAATGCATATAGATCTAGATGTGACCAATCTAGTAGAAAGGCATCTATATGAACTGCTGCTGGGTCCGGGATTGGTGAGCAAAATATTGGGAGCCTCTTGGTCATCGAGGTTGCGAAGAGATCTATGGTTGGCTGGCCCCAGGTGGCCCAAAGTCTCTTGCATACATCCTTGTGGAGGGTCCATTCTGTTGGAATTATTTGTCCCTTCCGACTGAGACAATCTGCCATGACATTCAAGTTGCCTTGGATGAACCTCGTTACTAGTGATATGTCTAGACCTTTTGACCAGGTGAGGAGGTCCCTTGCGATCTCGTACAACGTCAGAGAGTAGGTCCCTCCTTGCTTGTAGATGTACGCCAAAGCCGTGGTGTTGTCCGAGTTCACCTCCACCACTTTGCCTTGAAGGAGAGACCTGAAGCTTTTCCAGGTCAGACGTACTGCCAGTAGCTCCTTGCAGTTGAAATGCATTGTCCTTTGACTCGAGTTCCATAATCCCGAGCATTCCCGACCGTCTAATGTCGCACCCCAGCCTACGTCCGATGCGTCCGAGAAGAGAACGTGGTTGGGAGTCTGAACAGTCAGGGGAAGACCCTCTCTTAGGTTGATATAGTCCTTTCACCAAGTTAGACAAGACTTTATCTTTCCGGAAACCGGGATCGAGACCGCTTCTAGCGTCTTGTCCTTTTTCCAGTGAAAAGCTAGATGGTATAGAAGAGGACGGAGGTGTAGTCTTCCTAGTGACACAAATTGATCCACGGATGACAGTGTCCCTACCAGACTCATCCACAGCCTGACTGAGCAGTGTTCCTTCTTCAGCATCTTCTGGATGGATAGCAGGGCTGGGGGCTGATCGTCTTGTTCAGCAACGTCCTCATCAGAGGGTTCCTCATCCGAAACTGATGAGGAAACGGCAACGGAGTGGGCAACGTCTGACTCGCTGAATCCGGTCGCACTGGTGGATGCGTGACGGAGCCGGACGCAATATCATGGAACTGCAGCACAGTCTGTGAACTGTCAACAACCATGGGTGCGCGAGGAAGTACAGCAACAACCCGAAACTGTCTAGACCGTCTGGGTTGTGCAATCAACACCCTACCGGGTTGCTGAGGTTGACGCACTGCGTCACAACAAGTCACCTCTGCTGGTTGTTGAACGTCCTGAACGTCAACAACCACCTCCGAGCGTCGCTTAACGTCAATGTGCGACTGGCAACCCACACTGGGTCGCATCGGTGGAGGATCCACCTCAACTGGCAGACGCGAGTAGGTTACCTCAGCGTCAACAGGGCGCACAACCGACCGGTTGGAAGGTTGTTGGCCAGAAGGAGGAACCACCTCAACTGGCAGACGCGAGTAGGTTACCTCAGCGTCAACAGGGCGCACAACCGACCGGTTGGAAGGTTGTTGGCCAGAAGGAGGAACCACCTCAACTGGCAGACGCGAGTAGGTTACCTCAGCGTCAACAGGGCGCACAACCGACCGGTTGGAAGGTTGTTGGCCAGAAGGTTCTTCTCCGCATTTAAGTCCTCTATCAAGGACGCAAGCTTGGACTGCATGGCTTGCAGCAAAGCCCATTTAGGGTCTACGGGAGCAGGTGTGGCAACAGACGGGGTTAGCGACTGAGGCGGAACCGTTTACCATCCCTGAAAGCCTTGTTATGTGTGACATAATAGTACAGCAAAACTTCAAAGGCTTGACAAAAGCTGAGAAGTTGACCTGTAAACAACTTGGAGCATCTCCTGGCTAGGCGCCAGGGCGAGTCTACCAGAATTGAGAAGTCTATCTGGGCAGAGGCATGAACTCCCAAGCCGAGATAGAACTTCTCTCGTGTCATATCAGACTCTCGCTCTATAAGCCAGTTTAAAAGAAGGGAAATCAAAGGCTGTATCTCTAAAAACTCCTCCTGGTGCAAAAACCAGTCGCCTAGCCAACGTAACGCTCTCTAGGAGAGCGAGAGAGCACTAGCTTAAAAACAACGGCTTCGAAGTAGCTAGGCCTAGTGTAAGTTCTGACATTTAGGCGAACGAGGAGCAGCAGTTACAAGATCCGGACGAAGATCCTTAAAAAAAATCATCATGATTTAATTAAAGTCCATAGGAGGCTAAGCAGCTTAAGGCTCCTCTCCATCTGACAGAGTCCTCAAGGGAATATCAGTAGGAGGGAGAACAGCAACTTCCTCATCTACAGGAACCTTGTCCGATAAAAGCTAGGTTACCTCAGTGAGTCTCTCACTGGAGCATTAGTAGCAGACCAGAAGGCAACGTCATGTAACTGCTTGACAGTCTGTGAACTGTCAACAACTGAACTGTCAACCACAACAGGTGCGTGAGGACGTACAGTGTCCACTCGAGACTGCTTTGACTGTCTAGACTGAGCAGTCAAAACAACTCTAGAATGCGGAGGTTGACGCACCGCGTCAAAACAAAACAACTTAGACTGTTGTTGTACCTCGCGAACGTCAACGGAAGGTTCCGTGCGTCGCAGAACGTCAACATGCGGCTGGCAGGGTACACTGGAACGCATGGGTGGCGGGACTCTCTCAGCTGGAGTGCGGCAGAAGGTCGCCTCAGCGTCCACAGGACGCACAACCGTGGTTGGTTGTAGGCTAGAGGTTGGTGTCAACCTTCTCCGCACAAAAGTCCTGCATCAATGACGTTAACTGAGACTGCATGGTCTGCAGCAAAGACCACTTAGGGTCTACAAGAGCAGGTGCGGCAACAGACGGTGTGACTGCCTGATGCGGTACCGCTTTGCCTCTCTTAGGAGGTGAGCAGTCGTCGGAAGACTGCAGCGAGTCCGAACTGACCCAGTGGCTACAACTGGGCCGTTGGACTTGCGCGGAAGGGACCGACTTGCGCTTAATAAGCCGCGAGACCTTGGTCCATGGTTTCTTACGAGAAACCTCTTCCGCAGACGAGAAATAAATGGGCTCTCTCGTCTTTGTGTGGGTGGGGCGATCTTGGGTAGATACGCCCGAAACCACGGAGGGAAAAACGTCTGTTCGTTGATCAAGGCCTCTCGAACCCATAAGTCGTTGGACATTACTTCTCCCCTGGGCTTGGGAGCTTGCAAGAGGTCCCGGACTAGGTGAACGACAGGCACGAACAGACGAACCCTCGGACGCAACACTGTAACACTTTGCGCATATCACTTTATCGATTTTCTGTTTTGCACTTATTTCACTGAAATCGAAACTTTTACTGATTTCTACCTGAAACACGCAATTCTACCCTTCATTAAAAGGTAGTAATTGCGAAATCAGTCGTATAATGCAGCTCATTAATACTAGCAAAAAACAGAAAACATATATAAAGATAAAAAATTCAGTGGCTGGGAAAGAGACTAAACACTAGTTCAAATAAACTACGTTTACAATCTCTCACCGCACATAGCCTGGGGACAAGAATAAAACCCTAGAAACGTTTTACCTTCCTCCCCGTACAGAGACTAGGGACGAGAGTAACACGAGAACAACGTTACCCGCTTGAACGGAACGTTTTCTCTCCTCTCTCTCCCTCCGTCTCTATCTCTCTCTCTCTCTTGATTTCGCACCTAAGAGAAGAGCCCAATTATATATCGTCAAAAAAAAAAACATGTTATTTGACTAAAGGAAAAAACTGAAAGGTTTTCCAAATAAAAAGTTCCTTTAATTTAGAATTTAAAACATTTAAGCTAAGAAAGAATGAACAAAACGTCAGAATCGATTTACTCTTACTGCAAAGTGAAACCGTGATACACTCTCTCTCTATCGTAACGATAGAGCACATGTTGAACGTCCTGAACGTCAACAACTGCGTAGTCTAAAAAACTAAACGTTAGTTCATCTTTGAAAACAGTACGAAGACTATCAAAGAAATTCTTTCATATAACATTAAATTTAAAAAGTTTTAAATTCTTTAAAGGCTAAATACGATATAACGGGCTCAACGTTGATTAACTTCGGTTCCAAGTTAGGACCGCCTACTATCAGGAAAGGTCGCATATAAACAAAACATAAAAATTTATTTTTATATGTTTATAATAAATGGAAAGTTAATCGAAGAGGCCTAATAAAGGCGGAGAGATATAAAATATATAGATCTATAACGTGTTAAGCAAAATTACTAAAAACCTGAACACACTTCCGTCTAAGGGAAGGGTCGGCCATTTAAAAGTGAAAGAGAGTCCATACTCTCTTTGTCACCATAATTAAATCTATCCAAAACGAGTTCAAGTTTTGAGATGAAGATAAAACACCTGCATAGCGAAAGCTCAAAACTAGAATAGTGTACTTCACCAAATAGTTGTGAAAACAAATCCAGTTAGTAACAGCGAATTAGTAGGTCTTGCCGGTAGCCCGACAGAGAGAAAATTGAGTTCTGTGTTTACATTGAGTACTGAGTACCTGCACGACAGATGGCGCTGTTGAAGTACACCCCCTACCTGCATTGCGATCGCTGGCGGATTTTTAACGTAGAGTTTTCTGTCAAGCAACAGAGTTGCAGCTTATATAATCACCGGCTAAGTTTAATATTGAAAAATGATATTTTAATTATAAAATAAATTTTTGAATATACTTACCCGGTGAATATATAATAGCTGCAACTCTGTTGCTCGACAGACACATACAGTAAAAACTCGCCAGCGATCGCTATACAGGTTGAGGGTGTGCCCACCAGCGCCAACTGTCGGCCAGATACCACTCTCGATGTAAACAAAGACTCAATTTCTTCTCATCCCACTGCGTCTCTATTGGGGAGGAAGGGAGGGTCGTTTAATTTATATATTCACCAGGTAAGTACATTAAAAAATTTATTTTATAATTAAAATATCATTTTTAAATATTTAACTTAGCCGGTGAATATATAATAACTGATTCACACCCAAGGAGGTGGGTAGAGACCAGAGTTAAATATGTTTACATCGTATAAGCTAAGAGTTTTTTATTTCATTTTGACAGTTATCAATATAACAAAACCAAAATAATAGGTACCTGGTAAGGAAGTCAACTTAGACGATTACTCTGCCTTGTAAGTACGTCTTCCTTACGGAGCCCAGCGATCCTCTTAGGATGCTGACAGGCCCCCAGGAGCTGGAGTATCAAGGGCTGCAACCCATACAACAGGACCTCATCAAACCCCTAATCTGGGCGCTCTCAAGAAATGACTTTGACCACCCGCCAAATCAACCAGGATACGAAAGGCTTCTTAGCCTTCCGGACAACCCATAAAAATGTTATTTTGATAATAAAATAAATTTTTGAATATACTTACCCGGTGATTATAATAGCTGCAACTCTGTTGCTCGACAGGAAACTCTACGTAAAAATTCGCCAGCGATCGCTACACAGGTAGGGGGTGTACTCAACAGCGCCATCTGTCGTTCAGATACCCATTACTCATTGTAAACAAAGAACTCAATTTTCTCCTCGGTCCACTGTGTCTCTATTGGGGAGGAAGGGAGGGTCCTTTAATTTATAATCACCGGGTAAGTATATTCAAAAATTTATTTTATTATCAAAATAACATTTTTCAATATTTAACTTAGCCGGTGATTATAATAGCTGACTCACACCCAGGGGGGTGGGTAGAGACCAGCAAAATATGTTTACATCATATGAGCTAAGAATTTCTATTTCATTTTAGAAGTTATCAAAATAACTAAACAAAATAATTAGGTACCTGGTAAGGAAGTCGACTTGAACAATTACTCTGCCTTTTTAAGTACGTCTTCCTTACGGAGCCTCGCGATCCTCTTAGGATGCTGAGCGACCCCTAGGATCTGAAGTATCAAGGGTTGCAACCCATACAACAGGACCTCATCAAAACCTCTAATCTAGGCGCTTCTCAAGAAATGAATTTGACCACCCGCCAAATCAACTAGGATGCGAAAGGCTTCTTAGCCTTCCGGACAACCCAAAAACAATAAAAACATTTCAAGAGAAAGATTAAAAAGGTTATGGAATTAGGGAATTGTAGTGGTTGAGCCCTCACCCACTACTGCACTCGTTGCTACGAATGGTCCCAGAGTGTAGCAGTTCTCGTAAAGAGACTGGACATCTTTAAGATAAAAAGACGCGAACACTGACTTGCTTTTCCAATAGGTTGCGTCGATTATACTTCGCAGAGATCTATTTTGTTTAAAGGCCACGGAAGTTGCGACAGCTCTAACTTCGTGTGTCCTTACCTTCAGCAAAGCTTGGTCTTCCTCATTCAGATGGGAATGAGCTTCTCGTATTAACAGTCTGATAAAATAGGATAAAGCATTCTTTGACATAGGCAAAGATGGTTTCTTAACTGAACACCATAAAGCTTCAAACGGGCCTCGTAAAGGTTTAGTTCGTTTTAAATAGAACAGAGCTCTTACAGGGCATAAGACTCTTTCTAGTTCATTTCCAACCATACGATAAGCTTGGAATATCGAACGATTTTGGCCAAGGTCGAGAAGGCAGCTCGTTTTTGGCTAGAAAACCAAGTTGTAGAGAACATGTAGCCGTTTCGGATGAGAATCCGATGTTCTTGCTGAAGGCATGAATCTCACCGACTCTTTTTGCTGTGGCTAAGCATACCAGGAAAAGTCTTTAAGGTGAGATCTTTCAGGGAGGCTGATTGTAGCGGCTCGAACCTGTCTGACATAAGGAATCTTAGTACCACGTCTAAATTCCAACCAGGTGTAACCAAACGACGCTCCTTCGTGGTCTCAAAAGACTTAAGGAGGTCCTGTAGATCTTTATTGTTGGAATGATCTAAGCCTCTGTGACGGAAGACTGATTCCAACATGCTTCTGTAACCCTTGATAGTGGGAGCTGAAAGAGACCGTTCTTTCCTCAGATATAAGAGGAAGTCAGCTATTTGAGTTACAGAGGTACTGGTCGAGGATACGGATACTGACTAGCACCAGTTTCGGAAGATTTCCCACTTCGATTGGTAGACTCTAAGGGTGGATGTTCTCCTTGCTCTAGCAATCGCTCTGGCTGCCTCCTTCGAAAAGCCTCTAGCTCTCGAGAGTCTTTCGATAGTCTGAAGGCAGTCAGACGAAGAGCGTGGAGGCCTTGGTGTACCTTCTTTACGTGTGGCTGACGTAGAAGGTCCACCCTTAGGGGAAGTGTTCTGGGAACGTCTACTAGCCATCGAAGTACCTCGGTGAACCATTCTTTTCGCGGGCCAGAGGGGAGCAACTAGCGTCAACCTTGTCCCTTCGTGAGAGGCGAACTTCTGCAGTACCTTGTTGACAATCTTGAACGGAGGGAATGCATATAGATCTAGATGTGACCAATCTAGGAGAAAGGCATCTATATGAACTGCTGCTGGGTCCGGGATTGGAGAGCAAAATATTGGGAGCCTCTTGGTCATCGAGGTTGCGAAGAGATCTATGGTTGGCTGGCCCCAGGTGGCCCAAAGTCTCTTGCATACATCCTTGTGGAGGGTCCATTCTGTTGGAATTATTTGTCCCTTCCGACTGAGACAATCTGCCATGACATTCAAGTTGCCTTGGATGAACCTCGTTACTAGTGATATGTTTAGACCTTTTGACCAGGTGAGGAGGTCCCTTGCGATCTCGTACAACGTCAGAGAGTAGGTCCCTCCTTGCTTGGAGATGTACGCCAAAGCCGTGGTGTTGTCCGAGTTCACCTCCACCACTTTGCCTTGAAGGAGAGACCTGAAGCTTTTCCAGGTCAGACGTACTGCCAGTAGCTCCTTGCAGTTGAAATGCATTGTCCTTTGACTCGAGTTCCATATCCCCGAACATTCCCGACCGTCTAATGTCGCACCCCAGCCTACGTCCGATGCGTCCGAGAAGAGAACGTGGTTGGGAGTCTGAACAGCCAGGGGAAGACCCTCTCTTAGGTTGATATTGTCCTTTCACCAAGTCAGACAAGACTTTATCTTTTCGGAAACCGGGATCGAGACCGCTTCTAGCGTCTTGTCCTTTTTCCAGTGAAAAGCTAGATGGTATTGAAGAGGACGGAGGTGTAGTCTTCCTAGTGACACAAATTGATCCACGGATGACAATGTCCCTACCAGACTCATCCACAGCCTGACTGAGCAGCGTTCCTTCTTCAGCATCTTCTGGATGGATAGCAGGGCTGGGGGCTGATCGTCTTGTTGTTCAGCAACGTCCTCATCAGAGGGTTCCTCATCCGAAACTGATGAGGAAACGGCAACGGAGTGGGCAACGTCTGACTCGCTGAATCCGGTCGCACTTGTGGATGCGTGACGGAGCCGGACGCAATATCATGGAACTGCTGCACAGTCTGTGAACTGTCAACAACCATGGGTGCGCGAGGAAGCACAGCGTCAACCCGAGACTGTCTAGACCGTCTGGGTTGTGCAGTCAACACCCTACCGGGTTGCTAAGGTTGACGCACTGCGTCAAAACAAGTCACCTCTGCTGGTTGTTGAACGTCCTGAACGTCAAAAACCACCTCCGAGCGTCGCTTAATGTCAACGTGCGGCTGGCAACCCACACTGGGTCGCATCGGTGGAGTAACCACCTCAACTGGCAGACGCGAGTAGGTTACCTCAGCGTCAACAGGGCGCACAACCGACCGGTTGGAAGGTTGTTGGCCAGAAGGTTCTTCTCCGCATTTAAGTCCTCTATCAAGGACGCAAGCTTGGACTGCATGTCTTGCAGCAAAGCACATTTAGGGTCTACGGGAGCAGGTGTGGCAACAGACGGGGTTAGCGACTGAGGCGGAACCGTTTACCATCCCTGAAAGCCTTGTTATGCGTGACATAATAGTACAGCAAAACTTCAAAGGCTCGACAACAGCTGTGAAGTTGACCTGTAAACAACTTGGAGCGTCTCCTGGCTAGGCGCCAGGGAGAGTCTACCAGAATTGAGAAGTCTATCTGGGCAGAGGCATGAACTCCCAAGCCGAGAACTTATCTCGTGTCATATCAGACTCTCGCTCTATAAACCAGTTTAAAAGAAGGGAAAGCAAAGGCTGTATCCCCCAAACTCCTCCTGGTGAAAAACCAGTCGCCTAGCCAACGTAACGCTCTCTAGGAGAGCGAGAGAGCACTAGCTTAAAAACAACGGCCTTTAAGTAGCTAGGCCTAGTGTAAGCTCTGACGTTTAGGCGAACGAGGAGCAGCAGTTACAAAAAGATCCGGACGAAGATCCTTAAAAAATTATCATGATTTAATTAAAGTCCATAGGAGGCTAAGCAGCTTTAGGCTCCTCTCCATCTGACAGAGTCCTCAAGGGAATATCAGTAGGAGGGAGAACAGCAACTTCCTCATCTACAGGAACCTTGTCCGATAAAAGCCGAGTCTCTCACTGGAGCATTAGTAGCGGACCAGAACGCAACGTCATGTAACTGCTTGACAGTCTGTGAACTGTCAACCACAACAGGTGCGTGAGGACGCACAGCGTCCACTCGAGACTGCTTTGACTGCCTAGACTGAGCAGTCAAAACAACTCTAGAATGCGGAGGTTGACGCACAGCGTCAAAACAAGTCAACTCCGATTGTTAGTGAACGTCTTGAACGTCAACAGGAGCATCAGCCAGTGGCCTAACGTCCAAATGCGGCTGAAAAACCACCCGAGACCGCATCGAGTGTGGTTCTAACAACCTGACTGACGTGACTAAGCTACGCCAACGTCAACAGTAAGCACAAAGGAACGTTAGGTTGGCTGAAAGCCAGGATATCGATGAGATAAACGGCTAGACTCAACGGACTAATCGGCAGAATAGTCTTCCATAAGGGAGGCAAGCATATACTGCATGTTTTGCCATACAACCCCTTAAGGATCAACGGAAATGGTTGTGGTAATAGACGAGGGTAACGTCTGTGACCGCAACACTTTGCCTACAAAAAAAGACTCTCGGAGTCTGTGTTACGCTTTTGTTAGGCGGCGAGCAGTTATCCGATGACTGCATAGGGTCAGAGCTGTCCTCATGGCTGTAACCAGGACGCTGGACCTGTCCTGAAAGGACTGACTTTCGCTTAAGGGCTCCGAAACCTTGTGACAGGTTTCTTATGCGAAAAGCCTACGGATGGCGAGGAGAAACAACGTCTCTCTCGTCTTATGGTAGGGGAGATCTTGGTAAGATACACCCGATACCATAGAGGGAAAACGTCTGTTCGTTGGTCAAGGCCTCTCGAACCCATAAGTCGTTTGACATTACTTCTCCCCTGGGCTTGGGAGCTTGTAAGAGGTCCCGGACTAGGTGAACGACAGGCACGAACAGACGAACCCTCGGACGCAACACTGTAACACTTTGCGCCTCGGACGCAACACTGTAACACTTTGCGCATATCACTTTATCACTTCGATTTCTGTTTTGCACTTATTTCTACCTGAAACACGCAATTCTACCCTTCATTAAAAGGTAGTAATTGCGAAATTAGTCGTACAATGCAAGCTCATAATACCAGCAAAAAACAGAAAACATATTTTAAGATAAAAAGAAAAATCAGTGGCTGGGAAAGAGACTAAACACTAGTTCATATAACTACGTTTTCAATCTCTCACCGCACATAGCCTGGGGACGAGAATAAAAACCTAAAAACGTTTTATCCTTCCTCCCCGTACAGCGACTAGGGACGTGAGTAACACGAGAACAACGTTACCCGCTTGAACGGAACGTTTTCTCTCCTCTCTCTCCCTCCGTCTCTATCTCTCTCTCTCTTGATTTCGCACCTAAGAGAAGAGCCCAATTATATATCGTCAAAAAAAACATGTTATTTGACTAAAGGAAAAAACTGAAAGGTTTTTCAAATAAAAAGTTCCTTTAAATTAGAATTTAAAACATTTAAGCTAAGAAAGAATGAACAAAACGTCAGAATCGATTTACTCTTACTGCAAAGTGAAACCGTGATACACTCTCTCTCTATCGTAACGATAGAGCGCATGTTGAACGTCCTGAAAGTCAACAACTGCGTAGCATAAATAAACTAAACGTTAGTTCATCTTTGAAAACAGTACGAAGACTATCAAAGAAATTCTTTCATAAAAAATTACATTTAAAAAGTTTTAAATCCTTAGCTCTTTAAAAGCTAAAGACGATATAAAGGGCTCAACGTTGATTAACTTCGGTTTCCAAGTTAGGACCGCCTACTCTCAGGAAAGGTCTATATAAACAAAGCATTAAAATTTATTTTTATATGTTTATAAAAAATGGAAAGTTAATCGAAGAGGCCTAATAAAGGCGGAGAGATATAAAATATATATAGGAAAATCTATACAGTGAACCCTCGCTACTTCGCGGTTCGACCATCGCGGATTCACCACTTCGCGGATTTTTTTCATAACCCATGTCTATACATATATTGCGGATTTTCCGGAAATATCGAAAATACCGCGATGTGACCGATGGTGCGAGATTGGAGAAAGTAAGGAAAATTGAATCATGATTGATTTTCAATATAAATGAAACTTTGAGGAGCAACAAAGATATCATTTGTTAGAGAGATAGAGAGAGGTAAGGAATGGGAGGAAGTGAAAAGTAGCCCACAGAGAGAGAGAGAGAGAGGTAGAGAGAGAGAGAGAGAGAGAGGTAGAGAGAGAGAGAGAGAGAGAGAGAGAGAGAGAGAGAGAGAGAGAGAGAGAGATAGAGGGGGATTTAAATGTAATAAACAAAACAATTTGATAGGTTATAACACATTGGTGCTTATGTAATATCAACTGTATACTGTAGACGGTTTGAATAAGTTAAGAAATGGTATAAATGATACTTTGTTAGTGTATTCGTACACACTCAAGAGCGGCAGCTAGATGACAGCTGATCTAATCACAGCCAAAAGTAAAAAAAAAAAAAAAAGTCAACAATACTCGATTTTTAAAACACACCCGAAATTTAAAAACAAAAGTACACGCTTTCTTAATGTGCAATTAACTATTTAAAGAGTGGCAATTTTCTAGAATAAAATGATATTTCCCAAAAAATAGTGGTTTGCTGATGAAATCGGATGCCCTATTTTTGGCTATGATTGAAATGGATGTAGACTCGGCCTAATTATTTCATTTCGTATTTAATTGACACTAAGAAAACTAATTTTAGTTTCTTCATCTAAATGTAAGTATTGTAAAACACGAAGAGAGAGAGAGAGAGAGAGAGAGAGAGAGAGAGAGAGAGAGAGAGAGAGAGAGAGAGAGAGAGAGAGAGAATGAATCAGCTGTTGTAATCAAATGGCGTGTTTTTGTTTCGTGAGAATTTCATCGCCACGACTTTAACAACAACATACTGTACTGAACTTTACAGTATTATACAGACTACTGTAATATGATAAAGTAAAATATTTGTAATCTATTTTATATGAAATGGGGCTATTTTTGTTTTGTTTAAAATTTACATTTACGTATGTAAAACAACTCTCGCTCTCTCTCTCTCTCTCTCTCTCTCTCTCTCTCTCTCTCCTCTCTCTCTCTCTCTCTCTCTCTCTCTCTCTCTCTCTCTCTCTCTCTCTCTCGTAGATTGTTTTCCTGCTTTGCTACGTATGTATGATTTTATATAGATACGGTAAATAATATTTGTAATAACATATTTTATAAAAGCTTTTACTGTAATATCATTATTTATCACTTTCATCATGTGGGTTAAATTCCTTAGTTTGTTTACTGAGCGTACTTTATGACGCCGTCGTTTCAGGCGGCGTCATAAAGAAAAAAATTTCATTTGGAAGTCCTAAGAAAAATTAAGTAAAACATTAGTAATAACCAAATCAACATACTGTACTGAATAATCAATATAATTGATGCAAAAACTAACCTATAAACAGATGTGTAAATGCGTTTGTTTCTTCATTAGGATCAGAGATAAACGTAAACAAAACATTGGTTGCCATTTTTTATCGTGCTTTTTGGCGTGTTTAGGAAACGCATGATATAAAGTCGCCTTTAATATTTGTGCCTGTTTTAGTTTAGGGTACTGTATTACATGCATTAAGTGTTCTGTACATTAAAGGGTAGTTTGTTAACAGTACTACGTACAAGGGAAGGTTTTAAAGGCTGAATATACATGTTAAATAAATAGGTAAATATGGTGTTACTACTTCGCGGATTTTCACCTATCGCGGCCGCGTCTGGAACCTATCTACCGCGATAAACGAGGGTTCACTGTAACGTGATAAGATAATTACTAAAAGCCTAAACACACTTCCGTCTAAGGGAAGGGTCGGCCATTTAAAAGTGAAATTAAGTCCATACTCTCTTTGTCACCATAATTAAATCTATCCAAAACGAGTTCAAGATTTAAGATGAAGATAAAACACCTGCATAGCGAAAGCTCAAAACTAGAATAGTGTACTTCACCAAATAGTTGTGAAAACAAATCCAGTTAGCAACAGCGAATTAGTAGGTCTTGCCGGTAGCCCGACAGAGAGAAAATTGAGTTCTTTGTTTACAATGAGTAATGGGTATCTGAACGACAGATGGCGCTGTTGAGTACACCCCCTGTGTAGCGATCGCTGGCGAATTTTTACGTAGAGTTTTTCTGTCGAGCAACAGAGTTGCAGCTATTATAATCACCGGCTAAGTTAAATATTGAAAAAACAACATTAAAACATTTCAAGAGACAGATTAAAAGGATATGGAATTAGGGAATTGTAGTGGTTGAGCCCTCATCCACTACTGAACTCGCTGCTACGAATGGTCCCAGTGTGTAGCAGTTCTCGTAAAGAGACTGGACATCTTTCAAGTAAAATGACGCGAACACTGACTTGCTTCTCCAATAGGTTGCGTCCATGATACTTTGCAGAGATCTATTTTGCTTAAAGGCCACGAAAGTTGCTACAGCTCTAATTTCGTGCGTCTTAACCTTAAGCAAAGTTCGGTCTTCCTCACTCAAGTGTGAATGAGCTTCTCGTATTAACAATCTGATAAAATATGACAAAGCATTCTTTGACATAGGCAAGGATGGTTTCTTAACCGAACACCATAACGCTTCAGATTGGCCTCGTAAAGGTTTAGTACGAGCTAAGTAGAACTTAAGAGCTCTAACAGGGCATAAGACTCTTTCTAGTTCATTGCCTACGATCTCCGATAAGCTAGGAATATCGAAAGATTTAGGCCAAGGACGAGAAGGTAGCTCATTTTTGGCAGAGAACAAGTAGCTTTTTCTGACGAAAACCCGATGTTCTTGCTGAAGGCATGAAGCTCACTGACTCTTTTAGCAGAGGCTAAGCATACCAGGAAAAGAGTCTTTAAGGTGAGATCTTTCAGGGAGGCTGACTGTAACGGCTCAAACCTGTCTGACATGAGGAATCTTAGGACCACGTCTAAATTCCACCCAGGAGTAGCCAAACGACGCTCCTTAGTGGTCTCGAAAGACTTAAGGAGGTCTTGCAGATCTTTATTGTTGGAAAGATCTAAGCCTCTATGCCGGAAGACCGAGGCCAACATGCTTCTGTAGCCCTTGATAGTGGGAGCTGAAAGGGATTGTCCTTTTCTCAGGTATAAGAGAAAATCAGCTATTTGGGCTACAGAGGTACTGGTCAAGGATACGGAAACTGACTTGCACCAGTCTCGGAAGACTTCTCACTTCGATTGGTAGACTCTAATGGTAGACGCTCTCCTTGCTCTAGCAATCGCACTGGCTGCCTCCTTCGAAAAGCCTCTAGCTCTCGAGAGTCTTTCGATAGTCTGAAGGCAGTCAGACGAAGAGCGTGGAGGCTTTGGTGTACCTTCTTTACGTGTGGCTGACGTAGAAGGTCTACTCTTAGAGGAAGACTTCTGGGAACGTCTACTAACCATCGAAGTACCTCGGTGAACCATTCTCTCTTGTCCCTTCGTGAGAGGCGAATTTCTGCAGTACCTTGTTGACAATCTTGAATGGTGGGAATGCGTAAAGATCCAGATGTGACCAATCTAGGAGGAAGGCATCTATATGTATTGCTGCTGGGTCCGGGACTGGAGAGCAATAGATTGGAAGCCTCTTGGTCAGTGAGGTTGCAAAGAGATCTATGGTGGGTTGACCCCAAGTCGCCCAAAGTCTCTTGCACACATCCTTGTGGAGGGTCCATTCGGTTGGAATTACTTGACCTTTCCGACTGAGACAATCTGCTAGGACGTTCAAGTCGCCCTGGATGAACCTCGTTACTAGGGAGATGCCTCGATCTTTTGACCAGATGAGCAGGTCCCTTGCGATCTCGTACAACGTCAGTGAGTGGGTACCTCCCTGTTTGGAAATGTACGCCAAGGCCGTGGTGTTGTCCGAGTTTACCTCCACCACTTTGCCTCGAAGGAGATTCTTGAAGCTTATCAAGGCCAGATGAACCACCAAAAGCTCCTTGCTGTTGATATGCATGCTCCTCTGACTCGAGTTCCATAAACCTGAGCATTCCCGAACGTCCAGCGTCGCGCCCCAGCCCAAGTCCGATGCGTCCGAGAAGAGAACGTGGTTGGGTATCTGAACTGCCAGGTGAAGACCCTCTCGTAGGCTGATATTGTCCTTCCACCAAGTCAGACAAGACTTTATCTTTTCGGAAATCGGGATTGAGACCGCCTCTAGCGTCTTGTCCTTTTTCCAGTGAAAAGCCAGATGGAACTGAAGAGGACGGAGGTGTAGCCTTCCTAGCGAGACAAATTGCTCCAAGGATGACAGCGTCCCTACCAGACTCATCCACAGCCTGACTGAGCAGCGTTCTTTCTTCAGCATCTTCTGGATGGAGAGCAGGGCTTGATCTATTCTGGGGGCCGCCGGAAAAGCCCGAAAAACTTGACTGTGAATCTCCATCCCTAAATACAGAATAGTTTGGGATGGGACCAGCTGTGACTTTTCCAAGTTGACTAGGAGTCCCAATTCCTTGGTCAGATCTAGAGTCCAATTGAGATCCTTCAGACAGCGACGACTGGAAGAGGCCCTGAGAAGCCAGTTGTCCAAATAAAGGGAGGCTCGGATGTCCGATAAGTGGAGGAATTTTGCCACATTCCTCATAAGCCTCGTAAACACGAGAGGAGCTGTGCTTAGGCCAAAGCACAGGGCCTGAAACTGGTACACCACATCTTCAAAGACGAATCTCAGAAAGGGTTGGGAGTCTGAGTGAATGGGGATGTGGAAGTAGGCGTCCCTTAGGTCTAGAGAGACCATCCAGTCTTCCTTTCTGACCGCTGCTAGGACTGACTTTGTGGTCTCCATGGTGAACTTCGTCTTTGTGACAAAGACATTCAGAGCACTGACGTCTAGCACCGGTCTCCAACCTCCTGTCTTCTTTGATACTAGGAAGAGACGGTTGTAAAACCCCGGTGATTGAAGGTCCGAGACTTTGACCACCGTTCCCTTCTCTAGCAAAAGAGACACTTCCAGTTTCAGGGCTTGTCTCTTTTCTTCCTCTCTGTACCTGGGAGAGAGATCGATGGGGGACGTCGCTAGAGGGGGTTTGCGTACAAAAGGGATTTTGTACCCCTCTCTGAGCAACCTCACAGATTGTTGATCTGCGCCTCTCTTCTCCCAGGCTTGCCAGAAGTTCTAGAGTCTGGCACCTACTGCTGTCTGAAGTTGCGGGCAGTCAGACTCTGCCCTTAGAGGAATTGGATCCTTTTCTCTTCCATCTCTTCCCTTCGGCACGAGCACCTCCCCTGCTGGAGGCTCTGCCACGAAAGGGCGGGATAAACCGAGACGCTGGAGTGTCTAGCCTAGGTCTAGCAGACAATGCAGGCAAAGGGGGAGCTTTGCGAGCCGAGGACGCAACTAGATCGTGGGTGTCCTTCTGCACTAAAGACAAGGCAATTTCCTTAACCAAGACTTCAGGAAACAGGCACTTGGACAAGGGCGCAAAGAGTAGCTCAGATCTTTGGCACGGCGTCACTCCAGCAGACAGGAAAGAACATAGAGACTCTCGTTTCTTCAGGACTCCGGACGTGAATGAAGCGGCAAGTTCGTTGGACCCATCACGGACGGCCTTGTCCATGCAGGACATAATGAGTATGGAAACATCCTTATCAGCAGAAGAGATTTTCCTACTCAGGGCTCCTAAACACCAGTCTAGGAAGTTAAAGACTTCGAACGCCCTAAATATACCTTTAAGAAGGTGGTCCAGGTCCGAGGGTGACCAACAAATCTTCGAGCGTCTCATGGCAAGGCGGCGGGGAGAGTCTACAAGACTTGAGAAGTCACCCTGGGCAGAGGCAGGAACTCCCAAGCCGAGAACTTCTCCCGTGGCATACCAGACGCTCGATCTAGACGAGAGTTTAGATGGAGGGAAGGCAAATGCTGTCTTCCCTAAACTCCTCTTGGTCTCTAACCAATCGCCCAACAGCCGTAAAGCTCTCTTGGATGAGCGAGAGAGAACGAGTTTAGTAAAGGCAGGCATGGTAGTGGGAACGCCTAAGACAAACTCTGACGGCGGCGAACGAGGAGCCACAGAAATAAAGTGGTCAGGGAACAACTCCTTAAACACAGCCATGACTTTTCTAAAGTCCAAGGATGGTTGAACTGCTTTAGGCTCATCAAGTTCTGAAGGTTGATCCTCAGGATGTGGTTCAGCAACGTCCTCATCTGACAGTTCCTCATCCGATAACTGATGAGAAAACGGCAAAGGTGAGGGCAACGTTTGATTCGCAGAGTCCGGTCGCACTGGTGCATACGTGACGGAGCGTCCTGAAGAGTCTGAGAACTGTCAACAACCACAGGTGCGCGAGGACGCACAGCGTCCACCCGAGACTGTTTAGACCGTCTGGGTTGTGCAGTCAACACCATACCGGGTTGCGGAGGTTGACGCACCGCGTCAAAACAAGTCAACTCTGATGGTTGATGAACGTCCTGAATGTCACCAATCACATCAGTGCGTTGCCTAACGTCAACGTGCGGCTGAAAATCCACACTGGGTCGCAACGGTGGAGGTACTACCCCAACTGGTTGACGCGAGAAAGCTACCTCAACGTCAACAGGACGCACAACAGACCGCTTGGATGGTTGAAGGCCAGTAGGTTCAACGGCAACCTTCTCCGCATTGTAGTCCTCCATCAAGGACGCAAGCTTGGACTGCATGTCTTGCAGTAACACCCATTTAGGGTCTACGGACGCAGGTGCGGTAACAGACGGGGTGAGCGACTGAGACGGCACAACTCTGCCTCTCTTAGGCGGCGAGCAGTCATCAGATGACGGCAACGGGTCCGAACTGTCCCAGTGGCTACAACCGGGACGTTGGACTTGTCCTGAAGGGACCGACTTACGTTTCAAAGGTCTGGAGACCTTGGTCCAAGGTTTCTTACGAGAAACACCTTCGGACGACGAGGTAAAAATGGGCTCTCTCGTCTTACGTTGGTAGGGGCTATCTTGGAGAGATACGCCTGATACCATAGAGGGAACGTCTGTTCGCTGATCAAGGCCTCTCGAACCCATGAGTCGTACGACATTGCTTCTCCCCTGGGCTTGGGAGCTTGCAAGAGGTCCCGGACTAGGTGGACGACAGGCACGAACAGACAAACCCTCGAGCGCAACACTGTTCACAACACTTTGAGAAACACTAGGCACTTTAACACTTTCCGCCGTGGCACTTTGGCACTTTAGTTCCTTTACGTCCGCCATCAGTTGATTGCGGTCACTTGCTAAGGCCTCAACTCTCTCCCCCAAGGTATGAATAGCACGCATCATGTCTTGCATCGACGGTTCCTGAGTGCTAGGAGGGGGGTTAGGAACAACCACTACAGGGGAAGGATTAGGTTCAGGGGCATGTGGAGAGGAAAAATCTACCGACCTAGAAGAACTTCTCCTTACCCTATCTCTCTCTAATCTGCGTGTATATTTCTCAAATTCGATAAAATCGAATTCCGAAAGGCCCACACATTCCTCACACCGATCTTCCAATTGACAGGTTTTACCCCGACAATTGGAACAAACAGTGTGAGGGTCGAGAGAAGCCTTTGGAAGACGCCTATGACAGTCCCTAGCATTACATTTTCTGAACTTGGGAACTTGTGAAAGGTCAGCCATTTTGAATTAGTCAAGGGAAAATTCCAAAAAACGATCTAAGTCATCAACAATTAATCCGATCCAAAAAAGAGTGCAAGGATTTATTTGAAGAAAAACACCTGTACTGCGAAAGCTCAAACCAAATTAAAGTACTTCACCAAATATGATGGGAAAAAACTCCAGGTTCAACAGCGAGTAAAGTACGTCTTGTCGACACGTCGACAGAGAAGAAATTGAGTCTTTGTTTACATCGAGAGTGGTATCTGGCCGACAGTTGGCGCTGGTGGGCACACCCGCAACCTGTATAGCGATCGCTGGCGAGTTTTTACTGTATGTGTCTGTCGAGCAACAGAGTTGCAGCTATTATATATTCACCGGCTAAGTTAAATATTTAAAAACTTGAGGTTTAGCGCGAGCAAGGAATCAATGTTTATCGCGAGAGCGACAGAGAAGAACTGGAGATTTTGGGAATAATATTAGTATCCTGCCAAGTGGTGGCGCTAGTGTACACCCAGCAACCTAACACGGTGATCGCCCGCGAGTTTTGAAAATGTCGGACCGTCAGAGACGTTAGCTATATGTATATCCCCCGGCTAAGTTAAATATTTAAAAAGGTAAAGTCATGGCTTGTAGGTTGGGCTAGGTGGTGTTCTATGCGCGAGGGAGGTCCTGCGCATCATTGTACAAAGCTTCGCGGAGCCTTTGCATATCAGCGTCCAGTTCCTCACGTCTTCATTAAAAATGGACATCAACTAACCTAAACTTTCCGCCTAACCTAACCTACAAGCCAAGTCCTTACCTACTTACATAACGAGGGGGGAGGGGGGGGGGGGGTAACGGCGCCTGCGACCCCCCTTACACTGCCGTATTCTAAGTTAAACATAATAATACACACAGGTGGCCACTACCACACATACACCCCACCTTTGCATTTTCTATTTATAGCACATATGTTCTTATATTTGAATGTTTTTATATTGATTCTTCTCTACTGGATTTACTGAGGTTCAAAGGATGTGTGTCCGCCATTCTAAACTTGTTACCAAGTTTGTAAGGGGAATTGGTAATATTATATATCATTAATGATAAATGTCATTTCAAGGTCCACAAGATACCATGTTTAAAACAGTAAATTTGCTATTATTTCTTGTTAGTGGATCTGGAAAATAAATTATTTCAAGCTGTGTCTTAACCAGTTCTTGTTTGACGTTATTAATCATATGCCAAGTAGTGTTGAACCATTGTAAAAACTGCATTATAGATACAGTGGCATTGATACAAAATAATGGGGTCGAGTGACAGCCTATTGTATCCAAGACCTCTCAATGTAATCATCTAGGCATACAAAAGGCTTACTCCACTTGCTGCATACTTTCAAGTATCGTGAATCTTAACCTAACTTTTGACATTTACAATGGTCAGAAAATGTTTGGTTGAATTTAAAAGACTGAAGTTGAATCAAAGCAATGAGGATACCGTAGAGATTGTGAGAGAAATCAATAGTGTGGTGTATAAATAGCAATATGAACTTCCCAAACACACGACATAAATTGTACTTACACAGTTTCGGCTTCTTGAATAAAGGGGATTATTCAATTCATAACCTTTCCCCAATTGTCAGTTTGTAAACAACCTGACAATAACACATGTTTATAAGTTTAGAAACTTTTTATAGCCTTGTAAACAATTCCACATACATACAGAGTTCAGTATGGTATTATTTATTTAGATTCCTTATTATGTTAAAAAGCGATGCTCTTTTGTTTATTGACAGAGCCACAATGACGCTTATCTTTTCATTGGACCAATCAGCCTTCGCCGTGTACTTTTAGCCTTTGCTGATGCAATTTACTAATGAAAATAGGTAGATAGGCATAAGACAGATAAGAAGAATGAACAAGGCAGAAATAAATTCAGAAACCAGAAAGTGGGATACTGAAAAGTGGAAAGAAGAAATAGAAAGTAAAGTGACCTTAGAAATATATAGAACGTGAGAGAAAGAAATTAAAGAAGAGTTACTTTATGATAATACATTTGTTTCAATTATATTTTTAGAGCAAAAACTAATACGTTAGAAGTAAATATTGTAAATAGACACAATGGGGGGAATGTAAACTATAATTTTGGTGAAAATGATGAGGAAGATTTGATACATTTTTGTTGTTGTTGTTTTGCTAGGAATATAGAAAAGAGAGGAATGAAGTAATTGAGCTACATCAACCATACGAGGAAGATCTAAAGAAAATAGTAGGACTATTTTTATTTAGTGAAACAAATATAGTAAATAAAAAAGAAGTATTAAACCTGATGTGGAAGAAAAGACAAAACAGTATATGGAGATAAACTTTGGAGGCGCCGTTACAAAGGCTACGATGGCTCAAACCCCCCCCCCCCCCCCCCCGAACCTGAACCTGAACCTGATGCAATTTAGTAATGAAAAATACCATTTTTCATTTAGAACCAACAATAACAACACCGATTATTGTTGTTAAAGAAAGGGGTTTTACTAGCCCAATGAGTCAAGCTTGACTCTCACAGGGATGGCCCGAAATAAAATCGGGATATAAAGAAGTATAAGTGTGGCGAAATTTCACAGGTTTATACAAAATAGCCCGATAGACTGGGCTGAATCACAAGGTCTTGTGGACAAACTTCACAAAACCCTCGGGGAAGTAAATAAAATATGGTTATATTTTAACAAATTTTATTACAAAAATAATAATCTAATACGAGAAACATGAAAAATGAACCTTTACTTGACATACAAGAACACGTGCGACCAAAAATAAACTATGTCCGCATCAGACTCAAGATTTTAGCAAAATTAATTGAAAATTTATAAGGTTATCTCGATAAACCTCTTACCGAGACCTTTAGAGTTACTTTACACAATAACACTGATCCCCTGGCACAAGGATCGACAAAATATTTATAGATACAAACTTTACAACAACTCTAACAAGACCTACACGGAAACCGACCTGGGTACACTAGGGGTGGGGAGAGAGAACAATTAGATAGGACTTACTGTGATTGGGGACGTCGGATCAAAGAGACAGAGCAAGCCTTGCAACCTCCGACGTCACTTTTTTGGCGCGATTTGTCCTGACCCTAAATTTCTAGATTGGATTCTTTTATCATGTTACAATAGAATGACGTTATTTTTCTTAATCTTAAATTACTAGTAATTGATTTCATTAGTCTCAGCGCCTCCCCTACCAGGCGGTTTCTCTTTTTGGTTCTAAACATTCTCGTCTTGAACGACATTCATTCGCCCGCGAGTCCTCTCTTCTCCCTCCAATTTGACGTAGTCGTAGGCGGAGTCAAATGGCGGGAATTTCGATTGATCAGGTCGAAATTCCCGACATCCTCCACGCCCCAAAATAAGGAGCGATGAAACGTCGGTCAATTGGATGGAGCTGGACTCGGGGTGGGGGGAGTGACTTACTCCTAGACTCTGTTAGGCTCGCTGCGTAGCGCTCCGTAACAACTCGAACAGAGTACGCACAATATACAACACAGTAATGTTACCCCGGGGTAATAAACACAATCAATAATATACATAGTCATACAACAGTTCAAATTAGGCAATGGGCCTAGCAATTCTAATGCACTCGTGTATAATACACATAAGGAACAGCAGAAATCAGTGATAATGTACACACACATTTTACAAAATTCAAAGGGCAAGCAATTAGGCAATGGGCCTAAAACAAACAGAAAATGGCAATGGAAATGCACACAATTCAAATGCAAAGGCAATTAGGCAATGGGCCTAAAATAATCAGAAATGGCAGAGATGCATACATAACAATTTAAGTGCAAAGGCAATC
This sequence comes from Palaemon carinicauda, assembly GCF_036898095.1. NCBI lineage: Eukaryota > Metazoa > Arthropoda > Malacostraca > Decapoda > Palaemonidae > Palaemon > Palaemon carinicauda. Next base: position 40,762,782 of record NC_090731.1, on the reverse strand, counting down.
AGGCAATGGGCCTAAGACAATTCAGAAAATGGCAGAAATGCATACATAACAATTCAAGTTCAAAGGCAATTAGGCCATGGGCCTAAGACAATCAGAAAATGGCAGAAATGCATACATAACAATTCGAGTGCAAAAGCAATTAGGCAATGGGCCTAAGACAATCAGAAAATGGCAGAAATGCATACATAACAATTCAAGTTCAAAGGCAATTAGGCAATGGACCTAAGACAATCAGAAAATAGCAGAAATGCATACATAACAATTCGAGTGCAAAAGCAATTAGGCAATGGGCCTAAGACAATCAGAAAATGGCAGAAATGCATACATAACAATTCAAGTTCAAAGGCAATTAGGCAATGGGCCTAAGACAATTCAGAAAATGGCAGAAATGCATACATAACAATTCGAGTGCAAAAGCAATTAGGCAATGGGCCTAAGACAATCAGAAAGTGGCAGAAATGCATACATGACAATTCAAATTCAGTCTGTCTCAACTCACAATAATCGAGACTTCTATAGCGCTGTTACATGCAGGCTGTTACTTAATGGAGTACAAGAGGGAGGGGTTGGTTCTGTGCAACGCTCGGTCTGTACGCACGAGAGACCATCCCGTCCCCGTTCTCCACCCCTACACACTTCCAACTTCCGCAGATTCATGCACACCTCACAAACTCCACCCTCCCTGCCTTCCAGATAGGACACGCCCCTTTTCCACTCATTGTTTACAGCTACGTTTATATGTCGTCACCTTTCAGCAGACAGTCCATTAGTTCTCGCTGTTTCGCGGCAGCCCTTCTCAATGGGCGTGCAGAACGTCTTTGTGCGTTCGTCTGCTCTGATTCAGTTTCATTTTCATTTTCACTTCTTTCACTAACTGCATAGTTCTCACCTTTCTCGTCGTTGTCGTCCGTTCCTGTGGCTGGCTATTGAGTTGTCGTAGCTGTTGCCATACCCTGGTCGTCCCCAGATGTCTCCGCTATCCCTGGCATTCCGGCTGTCAAACTGTACGCGCCCTCTTCTCCGTCATCGCCGTCTTCTCCTCCATCGTCATCCTCAGAGGGGGCTATTTCTAGGGGAACCAGGGGGCTGACAGCTCGCAGCGATTCGACACCCTCAAACAACACTTTAGCCGAACGTACGACTCCGTCGTCGTCAGGATACGTCTCCACGACACGTCCCAGAGGCCATGTCGCTCTTTTCTTATTCTCCTGCTTAACTAGCACGATGTCTCCGGGGTGCAGCTTGGAGGGTTCCCCGGGCCGACAGTCGTGCCGGGCTCTCAAGGCACTCAAGTATTCCCTTCTCCAGCGTTCTCTGAACGTTCTTAGTGAATCTGTCAATCTTATGTAACGATCACATAGCTTCCGAGAGGTGAAGGTTGCGTTGATATGGTCGTCCGGTAAGATTGGTGCCATGAAGTGGACTTGGTGTCCTCTTATCAAATGGGAGGGGGTGAGGACTTCATCCTCGCGCTCGTCACCGCTGTACATAAGCGGTCGATTATTCACCACTGCTTCTGCTTCTTTCACGAGGGTTAGCACGTGGGCGTCCGGCAGGTACTTCTTTCCGAGGGCTATCTGGAGGGTCCGTTTCGTTACTCCTATCAAACGCTCGAAGAACCCACCTTTCCAAGGTGCACGGGGCGTCTGAAACCGCCACTTTATGCCAGTTTTCCTCAGGAACTGCTGGACTTCATCTTCTTCATACAGTCCCTGCAGGAGGTGGCTGGCATCCTTGAAGGTTTGATGGTTATCGGACATGATGAGCTGTGGAGCACCATGGGTGGCACTAAACCGTCTAAGTGCCAACACGAATTCTTCTGCTTCCAAAGAGGGACTGAAGTCAAGGTACACGGCTCTGCTAGCCATGCAGGTTATGATAAGTATATATCCTGGCCGTGTCTCAGTATGAATTGCTGCTGTGTGGTCCACTCCGACCGCTGTGAAGGGTTTTGTGAGGGTGATCCTTTCCGTTGGCAGGGGGGGGGGGGTGGTGGCTGTCTCGTTAGAGGCTGGAAGGCTAGCTTGCATTCAGGGCATTGCCACACGGTTCGCTTCGCAATCGAACTTAGACCCGCCACCCAACATTTCTGTCGAAAGATACCTATTAGAGTATTCACCCCACAATGCAAATGTAACTGATGTAAATAATTTAAATACATCCTAACTAAATGCCCTTTGGCTGGCAAGAGAATTAACTGATCAGTTTCTCCTACATGAGACACTCGTCCCCTGGTGCAGATGAGATTATCTACTAAAACTAAATTCAATTGTCTGACAAAATTAGCAACTTCACGAGGGGGTCTGACTCTGCCCTCTAAGTAGGCATAAACAGTAGGCAAATAATGTTTTTGCTCTAATTGTACAATAATACTGAACGGATGCCGTTCTATCTTAGCAAACTTTAATACTAGTCTGGCTACTCTTAACAAGAATTGGAACCCTACTTCCCTTTTCAGGATGTCCCAAATCTCGCCTGGGGGGGTAGGACACATCTCCTCCCTCAACTCCTGCACCGCCGCTACTACGTGAGTTTGATGTAGTGGATCTTCCTCCTTGTAAGGAACAGGCTTTCCCGTGGTCCTGAGGAATTCTGGACCGTTCCTCCACAGGGAGTTAGCTTGCAATTGTCGAGCCGTTGCACCTCGGGATAGGATATCGGCAGGGTTCTGATGACTAGGGACATGGTTCAGACTGAAACTACAAACCTGCTGAATAAAAATAATTTCCGCCACTCTGTTAGAAACAAACACATTTTTATTAGACCTGGCATCGGGAGATGCTACCCATGCCAACGTTACCTTACTGTCGGTCCACATTACTATTTCCTTTGGCTCGATCAGTTCCTTGAGCGTTCTTGCTAGTCTGCTGCCTAACAACAAGGCCAGTAGCTCTAGCTTAGGGATCGTCAGCTTGCTCATCCCTTTCGGAGTGATCCTGGTTTTACTAGTAACCAGACTTACCCGATTGCATTCGTCCCTAGTATATGCCACTGCTCCATATGCCTTACTGCTGGCATCAGTGAACACATGAAGTTCTAAGCCCCTTCTTCCTATCGATCTTTGAAAGGTGATGTCGCTCACCGCTTTCAAATCATTCAACAATTCACTTGCCTCTTTAGCCCTTTCTTCTCCTAACACATCATCCCAACCTACATTATCCTCCCATAGTTGTTGAAGGAAAAGCTTTCCCCTTACAAATAATGGGCTTATCAAACCTATCGGATCATAAATGGAGACTAATAGGGAAAGTACCCTACGCTTCGTAGGCACCCATCCCTCCCCCAACTCACAGATCCTTTTACTTTCTTTCACACACAATCTGTCCACGTCCCGGGCCCATCGCAGCCCGAGCACGTTCACACTCACAGGCTCACTCCACTGTTTCTCGCTATCGAAGGCCAAGTGATTGCTTGCCCACCCTTCTAAGGGCATACCCGCCCCTTTTAAGATGTTATGAACAGACTCATGCTCTCGCCTCATATGTTCTAAATCTTCAAACGTGGCTAGATAGTTATCGACATAAAAGGATTTTACTATATCTGGGTGCCCTTCCTCTTTAAAATGACAATTTAATATCTGTTGTAGCAAAAATGGACTAGCTGTGATGCCGAACACCACGACTCTAAAGGCGAAGGTAAGTGCTCGACCAGCTGCCTCCCGCCACAGAAATCGTGTGTATTTGGCATCACGAGGATCTAACAAAACACGATGGAATGCTTTACTTATGTCGGCTAACATGGCATATCGGTTCAACCTAAACCTTATAAATAAACTATATGCTACCTCTACCAAATTGGGCCCAGGTAAGAGACATTCATTCAATGACTTGCAACCCTTTGACTTTGCCGAGGCATTGAACACGATTCTAAGGGGAGTGGTACGGCTGTCTTTCTTAACACCAAAGTGTGGCATGTAATAACCTTCCACTATGGGATTTTTCACCTCTGATATAAAACCTGCTTCGATATATTTATCTATCACTCCCTGATATTGTTCAAAATATTTCCTATCCTTTCTGAATTTGGTCTGCAACGACTCTAAATGCACCACAGCGTTACGATAATTTGTTTCTGGCCTAGCATCCGACCCGAATGGTAGGCTAATCTGATATCCCTCAGGTTTCCTTACAACGCTTTGCAATACCTTACGCACGGCCTCGGCCTCGCGAACAGTGTATTGCTCAGATGGGGCGATGCCAACACGGTCTAATCGCCACCACTCGTCTACATCATACAGATATTGCTCGTGCATGATTCTGCACACTCTCAACGTTCTTACTTGTTCGACCTTTTCCCCTTGGAACAGCCACTGTGGCACCTTCCCGTACGGGGACATACCATTATGCGTCAAGAAAAGATTTATCCCATCTACTTTTTCAACACCTATGATAAAATAGCTAAAATAATCAGCCCCAACTAAAATGTGAACGTTCTTCATGGTATCTGATTGGTTTGCTGGATCGGCTAACGTGACTCCCTTGGTCAACAGATGCTGTCTGACCTTTACATAACCCACGTTATGTATCGGGACGTCCACGTGTTCGTGTGCCACTAACTTCATACGCACGATTCTTTTCCCCATTTCAACCCTGCAACTTACTACATCGTATTGTCCGCTTATTTCCTCGGAACCAAACGGAGCTATATTCAAAGATACTCTTCCTACCACCGGTAGGCCTAATTGACGGGCAACCTTTGCTGAGATGAAGCTCCTCTGGCTTCCTGAGTCAAGAAATAGGCGGACCCGCTTACTACCTTGCTTTTGTTGAATACCTGCCATGGCTGTTGGCAAGATAGTGCATGGGAGGTCCACATCAGACCTCTGCGCGATCTTTGCACTTGTGCATGTTTTACATTCTACTTTAACTTTGGATGGACGGGGGGCAGTTTGGTTCTGCGCAGGCGTCGCATTTACTACGGGGCGGGACGTTGTTGATTGACTATTACTACTATGACTAGGGATTGATTGCGGTCTACCCGCATCGCAAATTGCAGTGTGGTGCTTAGCATTACAGTTTCTACAGGAATTTGAAACGGGACATTTATCGCTACGATGGCCTGATTTCGTGCAATTAAAACAAAGACCCCTTTTTAGCAAAATGCGACGTCTAGCAGCTACGTCAGTCACTTGGCGACATCCGTGAGGCGGATGCCGTTCGCTACAAAATGGGCAGGAATTATGGTGGGTGGGATGGGCTTTCGGTCTTACACTACTGGCCGGTCTTTTGTCACTCTCAAGACTGTCGCCTCTCTGCAACGCATCGTCTTCTAACATTCTCACAATAAAATCTATTGCCTCAAAAAACTCGTCCAACGTATAGTCGCATTTCCTCAAATGTTCTACCACTTTGCGGTATAGTTTTCCCTCTGAAAGTTTTTGATTAATGAGGCTCATGACCATGCCCTGGCCTAAGTCATTGGTACTAAGTCTTTTGATTTGTTCAATAATGATGGTCAACTCAAAACGGAACCTTTTGAGTTCTACTGGGCTTAGTGACGGCACAAAGATGTTGGCTAATTTACGGTGCAGAATCACGAGTGTCTGGTGCACGTTGCCATACTGCTTATCTAATAGGTCTAATGCTACACTATAGTTTGCGGCGGTTACACTTAGAGATTTGATGATCCTAAGCGGCTCTTTGCCCAACGTCCCCAATAAATATGTGAATTTAGACACTTCGTCTAAATCAGCTCTTTAATCCACGTGGATCGTGAATAGTTCACGGTACGATGCATACTCTTGCACTTCCCCTTCAAACGTGGGGAGAGGCAGCGGCTTCAACCTAGGGAGGGCAACATTCCCCGTTGAAGGGCCTTTCACTTTATCTATTCTATTATACAATAGGGTGGAAGCACGTGTAGCTTCACCTAACATATGCCTAATTCGGGCTTTGATATTAGATTCTAATTTAACGCGCTGGCTTTTGTATAGCTCTTTAAGCTGTCAGACCTCTGCCTGCAACTCCGTTACCAAATTCTGGTAAACGGACTCAGAGTAGGTCTCTATAAGCGCCCTTTGCGTTTCGCTTAGTAAGTCTTCCAGTAGGCCCATCGATGCCTCGATATGAACGATCGTGGACACCGCCATCTTAATTAACTTTACTTTACGTTTTTTTTTTGGGGGGGGGGGGGTTTGGCAAAGCAAGGAAAGAAAGGTAATTTTACGTTAAGAAGGGACTCAAAGAAACTGACCCACGTGGGCGATCGCACATCGGGACGTAGACGAACCTTTAATTGTTACTTCTCTCCCTCTCCCTCCTAATCAACCTCATCAGCCGGTTGAGGAAAGCGATGCGGATTGACTGGTCAAAGTGGACCCTATCTCTTAATCTGCCCTCGCGGTAGGCTCTGGAGTTCATCGGCAGGTGTCTCACACTGTACTGATGCCTCTTTGAACAATATTTCTTAACTTTGGCATTGAAATTCTTTACTTTACTTATGTACTCTGTCGAATCAACTGCGAAACGGTTATCGGGTAGATATTCCCTAACCTTTGCGTCACAAATTGCAATGATCCCCACTATGCTCCTCAACCGCTCGATGAGGACCTTCAAATTATCCCACACAGTTTTGGGATGTTCATTAGCCAGGTCGTTCCCTCCTAGGTATAGAATAACCAAATCGTACCTCTTGTCCCAGAATTCCAACTGTTCGTTCAAGAAATGGTGGACTAGGCCCCCCGGCCTGCGGTAGATTTCTATTTCGTTACCCGAACATTGAGGTAGATTTCGTGGGAGTTGGCTGTGCCCTATCAACGCTACTCTAAAACTCATACTCCAATTAGTCCCGTCCGGCTCTGGGAAGCACTTGTGATCCGGTTCGAAGGACCAAATGTGGCGAAATTTCACCGGTTTATACAAAATAGCCCGATAGACTGGGCTGAATCACAAGGTCTAATGGACAAACTTCACAAAACCCTTTGGGGAAGTAAATAAAATATGGTTATATTTTAACAAATTTTATTACAAAAATAATAATCTAATACGAGAAACATGAAAAATGAACCTTTACTTGACATACAAGAACATGTGCGACCAAAAAAAAACTATGTCTGCATCAGACTCAAGATTTTAGCAAAATTAATTGAAAATTTATAAGGTTATCTCGATAAACCTCTTACCGAGACCTTTAGAGTTACTTTACACAATAACACTGATCCCCTGGCACAAGGATCGACAAAATATTTATAGATACAAACTTTACAACAACTCTAACAAGACCTACACGGAAACCGACCTGGGTACACTAGGGGTGGGGAGAGAGAACAATTAGATAGGACTTACTGTGATTGGGGACGTCGGATCAAAGAGACAGAGCAAGCCTTGCAACCTCCGACGTCACTTTTTTGGCGCGATTTGTCCTGACCCTAAATTTCTAGATTGGATTCTTTTATCATGTTACAATAGAATGACGTTATTTTTCTTAATCTTAAATTACTAGTAATTGATTTCATTAGTCTCAGCGCCTCCCCTACCAGGCGGTTTCTCTTTTTGGTTCTAAACATTCTCGTCTTGAACGACATTCATTTGCCCGCGAGTCCTCTCTTCTCCCTCCAATTTGACGTAGTCGTAGGCGGAGTCAAATGGCGGGAATTTCGATTGATCAGGTCGAAATTCCCGACAATAAGATTATCCAATTTAAATGATAAGGTGAAAAATAAATAAATGAAAATAAAAAAATATATATGTATATACTTATATATCTTTAAATATTCTAAATATGGGTGAATAGATGGATGAATGGATAAATATATATTGTAAGGACAGTGAGACAAGCGTCACCAAGATCAACTGATACTTTATTTGAATGTGCACGGAAGTATATTACAAGGTGCGGACGGAAAGGTAGGATGGCGTTGGCGCCAAGTCAGATTGAAGTGCCCGCCAAAATATATGTGTTTTCTTACACTTACAAATATATGAATTATGGGTTAACAGAAACATGTTATGAAACGATACATATATCAAAATGTAGCTCTGGTAGAGCGGAATATATATACATAGGAAACCACAGTGTGGCGAAGAGAGAATTTAAATAAATAAGTAGTTTGTCAATTTTCTGGACGACGAAGGGATCGGTGTCCTTACAAGTACTCCCCCCCCCCAAGACATCGGGCGGCGTAGAGGGCTGATGATCAATCTTCGTATCTCTTCGGGCGTCGGAGGGTTCCTCTTGTTTTTGAACGGAGGGGCGCGCTGGCGGTCGGTATAAGGATCTCTTCCTCTTGTCGTCGTTTGATGATTTTTCTTTCGTTGGGCGGCTTGTTTTGAGGCGGAACTCTGGGTCTGCCAGGTCCAGCGGAGGCGGTGTCGCTTCCTTCGAGAAACGCTGGTTTCATGCGGTCTATTGAGACCACGTCCTCTTGGCCATGGACGTCGAGAAGGAAGGCTTTCGTTGTCTTTTTAATTACCCGGTAGGGACCTCAATAAGGTCTAGTCAGTGGTTGTCAATGAGCGTCGACACGGACGAAAACGTACCTGCAATCATCCAGGCTTTTTGGCTTGAAGTGCTTGGTTCTGTCCTGGTAAGCTTTGAGACACGGCCTGAACTTCCTGGCGATGTCCCTTAGGTGATCCAGCTGCGTGTCGTCGGTTGATAAGGGAAAGAATTCGCCAGGAACTGCGAGCGCTTCCCCGTAAACTTTTTCGGCGGGCGAAGGTTCGCCGTCTGCGCGAAGGGCGGTGCGAAGGCCGAGGAGTACCCAAGGAAGTCGTGATTTCCAGTCCCCGTCGGTGCAGCTCGCCATCAGGGACGCCTTGAGGGCGTGGTGAGTTCTTTCGACCATGCCGTTTGCCGCGGGGTTGTATGCCGTGGTGCTGTGGAGCGTCGTCCCCATCAGGTTCGCCAAAGCGAGCCATATTTCTGAGAGGAAAGCGGGGCCTCTGTCAGTCGTGATGTCGTCAGGAACGCCAAACCTGCTCACCCAGCTTGACAGGAGGGCTTCGGCACATGCTTGAGTCGTAGCTTCGGTCATCGGCGATGCCTCCAACCACCTCGTGGAGCGATCGATGATCGTAAGTAGGTAGAGAGCGGATCCAGAAGGGGGCAATGGTCCCACGACGTCGATGTGTATATGGCCGAAACGTCTTTTTGGCTAGGGAAAATCGCCCACCCCCGATTCGGTGTGATGGCTGACCTTGCTTGACCGGGAATACGGGGACCTGGAAGTAAGACTTGAGGAGGTCCATCTTGGTAAAAAACTTTGCGCCATGCAACGCGTTCGTTAGGTCCTGCATGTTGGGCAGCGGGTAATGATCGGGCGTTGTGATGAGGTTGAGGTGCCTGTAGTCGCCGCAAGGTCTCCAGGACCCGTCCGGCTTTTTAACCATGTGCAGGGGTGATGCCCAGGGGCTCGATGCTTTCTTACAGATACCCATGCGTTCCTTGTCCTCGAAGGCGCGTTTGGCATCCTTCAGTTTCTGAGGCGGGAGGCGGCGGAATTTGGCATGAGTGGGAGGTCCTGTCGTTGTGATGTGGTGGTAGATACCATGCTTGGACGGGGAACCTGGCGAGTGTCGGAGCTCGGGCTTGAAAACCTCGGGAAACTCTCGTAGGAGGTCAGTGTAGGGGTGCGTCGTAACGGTGGATACGGACATTGTTGCAGGGCCGTGTTCTAGGGCGCAAGACTGGCAGGTTCCCGTGTCGATGAGACGTCTGTTAGCGACATCGACGAGGAGTCCATGGTGGGCGAGGAAATCCCCACCGAGGAGGGGGCGATTGACGTCGGCGATAGCGAAGGGCCAAGAATACGAACGGCCCATGATAGATATCTTGAGGGTCTTGATTCCATAGCACCGTATGGGAGATCCGTTGGCGGCGATGAGTGAGGGAGCGTTTTTGTCGGGACCACGGTCTAGGTCGGACTTCGAAGGAGGGAACGTTGACTGCATTGCGCCGGTGTCCACCATGAGTCTACGGTTGGAAATGGTGTCGAGGATACAGAAACCAATCTTGTTTTGGTTAACTGTGGCTGCGATGGTGGCAGGTGGATGCTTCTGGCGTCATCTTCTAGGGAAACTGCATGGTGCTCTACATTTCTTGGCGTCGCTGCCGAACTGTTGGTGGTAGAAGCACCATGCCGGGTTAGGCCTAGGGTTTGGTCGCGTCGGTTGCGGGGGTTTCTTTCTTGATAGAATGTTGATCTCGTCGTCCTGAAGGGCCATTGCCGAGGAGTCTATGGAAGAGCAGCTGCTGAAGGAGGAGAACGTAGGCGGTGTTGACAATGATGCTCCAAGGCGAGATGCTTTGGAGGCCTCGTGGAGCTTCTGAGCCTTCGACAGGAGTTCGTTCATCGGGAGCGTGTCGGCGTCTGTCAATTGGGCCCGTACGTCCTGTGGTAGGCGTCGAAGAAAGATTTCGCGAGATAAGCTAATCTCACGTCGTCGGCCGTTGCTGTCTGTTTCGGGGAGCATAAGCAGGCCGGTTAGCTCGTCCCACGCCTCGACAGGAGAGGTGTCACCCATGGGCTTGCTGGCGAGGTCCAGTACTTTCTGTGCCCTTGCTGAGACGGAGAGGGAGTAGATACCGATGAGTTTCGTTCTCAGGTCGTCGTATGAAACTTGGCCGGCCTGGGCGTCGAGCCATGGGGAAATCTTGTCGAATACTTCTTCAGGTATGGAGGTGAGAACGATGTCAGCCTTGGCGCAGGAGTCGCTGAGTCTAGCGACGCGGAAGAGTACGTCCGCTCTCAGGAACCAGGAAGCGGTGTTGTGTTGAGAAAAGGGCGGCAGTTTGACTTTGGGCGTGGAGGCGAGGCCGTTGGGTGCGATGGGCGAGTTGCTTCCTGCATCGTGGCCGGACGACGAGTCGGCGAAGAGGTGAGAAGCTGATATGTCGGTTAAGCTCATCCTACTGCCTTATGTTCACCGAAGTGTGGGAGAACCAAAGGCAGGCTCGTGCCTAAGGTAACGGAGTATGTAGAAGGTAGCACGGCCGTAATAAGTCAGTTAATGGCAAAGCCAAAACCGCTGATGCTACTTTCAACTCCGGGGTCACCAGTTGTAAGGACAGTGAGACAAGCGTCACCAAGATCAACTGATACTTTATTTGAATGTGCACGGAAGTATATTACAAGGTGCGGACGGAAAGGTAGGATGGCGTTGGCGCCAAGTCAGATTGAAGTGCCCGCCAAAATATATGTGTTTTCTTACACTTACAAATATATGAATTATGGGTTAACAGAAACATGTTATGAAACGATACATATATCAAAATGTAGCTCTGGTAGAGCGGAATATATATACATAGGAAACCACAGTGGGGCGAAGAGAGAATTTAAATAAATAAGTAGTTTGTCAATTTTCTGGACGACGAAGGGATCGGTGTCCTTACAATATCCATATGAAACATGAGTGATAAAAAGAATTAACTATAAATTAAATCTACGTAATTTAAAAAGAATTAGTAATAACATAAAAATCTTAGGTAAAAATTTATATTCTATCAATAATACGTGAATTCCTTAAAAAGTTAAAATACTAGAAACAGAAAAACTACTTGATTCAGTTACAATGTCAGGAAACGTTTTCTAACCAAATCATCTCTCTCTCTCTCTCTCTCTCTCTCTCTCTCTCTCTCTCTCTCTCTCTCTCTCTCTCTCTCTCTCTCTCTCTTTTGCTGCACAACTTTACAAACCAAAAATATATGTTTAATAGATAAAAAAAAGTATCACACTCACTGCACATTGGAACAGCGCCGTGAGGTGTAGGCCTACTCATTAAAAATTCATGGGTTAAAGTTATGAGGAAGTTATTTTTTATCAGAGTACTTGAATGGTTGCTTTATTTCTAATTATTAATTCATGAATCCATTTTACTCTGCTTCCTGTATTTGTAATAATACAGTAGATGCAACACACTGTACCAATAAAAAAACAATAATGTGGATTTGACAGTAAACACGCTAAGATAGTAGGTTGGCCAGGGCACCAGCCGCCCATTGAGATACTACCGCTAGAGAGTTATGGGATCCTTTGACTGGCCAGACAGTACTACATTAGATCCTTCTTTCTGGTTACGATTCACTTTCCTTTTGCCTACACATGCACCGAATAGTCTGGCCTATTCTTTACAGATTCTCCTCTGTCCTCATACACCTGACAACACTGTGATTATCAAACAATTCTTCTTTGCCCAAGGGGTTAACTACTGCACTGTAATTGTTCAGTGGTTACTTTCTCTTGGTAAGGGTAGAAGAGACTCTTTAGCTACGGTCATTAGCTCTTCTTCGAGAAGGACACTACAAAATCAAACCATTGTTCTCTAGTCTTGGGTAGTGCCATAACCTCTGTACCATGGTCTTTCACTGTCTTGGGTTAGAGATCTCTTGCTTGAGGGTACACTCTGGCACATTATTCTATCTTATTTCTCTTCCGCTGGTTTTGTTAAAGTTCTTATAGTTTATGTAAGAAATATTTATTTCAATGGTGTTACTGTTCGTAAGATATTTTATTTTTCCTTGTTTCCTTTCCTAACTGGGCTATTTTCCCTGTTGGAGCCCCCGGGCTTATAGCATTCAGCTTTTCCAGCTAGGGTTGTAGCCTAGCAAGTAATAATAATAATAATAATAATAATAATATTATTATTATTATTAATAATAATAATAATAATAATAATAATAATAATAATAATAATAATAATAATAATAATAATAATAATAATAATACGCTAAATACCTAAGACTGTTTACTGTAAGGACATCGTCTTACCCGCTGTGTTTCCTCCCCCTGAACTCTTTTCTGTAAATTGTAACTTTATTCTTTATTCCACACTGTGGATTTTTGTACATCAATGTTGCGCTCTTTAAGAGCTTTATATCCATGTATAATATCATATATATTTCATTAGACTACCGCCTTGATGTTTTGTATTTGTATTTGAATCAAAATTCAAATAATTTTGGCAGTTGGATCGGTCTCCCTCCCAGGCTACTTATCCATCCTCACTCTCTAGCATAATGATCGTTGTATGTTCAATAAATTGTCAATCTCTCGCTGGTCGTCTTGTTGTCCTCACAACTGGTGACCCCGGAGATGTTGGAAACACATAGTAGTTTTGGCTTGCCATTAACAGACTAATTACGGCTGCATTTCCTTCGTATATTTCCTTTTACCATTAACGTTTAACGATGTCTTTTGGCTTTATCCCACTTAGTTTTATGAGGCAGCAACGATGAGTATATCTGACATAGCCAGTTCACGCCCTTGGCCCGATACATCAACTGACCATGACGATGCCGCCCAACCCATTGTGCCAAGCAACCACTCAGCTGCGCCCAAAGTCTAGCTGCCACCATTCTCACAACACAACACCGCCTCTTGGTTTCTGAGGGCGGACATACTCTTCAGGGTGGCCAAGCCAAACGACCCCTGCACCAAAGCTGACATCATCCTGACCTCCATACCTGAGGAGGTATTTGACAAGATCTCCCCATGGCTCGCCGCCCACTCCGGTCAGGTATCCTACGACGACCTACGAACCAAACTAATCAACATATACTCGCTTTCCGTCTCTGCAAGGGCACAGAAGGTCCTTGATCTCAGCAATAGACCTATGGGCGACTTCTCGTGCTGCCAGAAACCGACATCCTCTGCTGACGACGACGAAATCCTCGCCCTAATGAAGAAGAAACCTCCGCAGCCAATGCAGCAGAACCATAGATCAAACCCAACTTGGTGTTTCTACCACCAGCAGTTTGGGGGCAATGCAATGAAGTGCATTGCCCTGTGCAAGTTCCCAAAGAAACTGTGACGCCAAACACCGCCAGCATCAACCGTAGCCGCAGTAGAAGATCACGGCAAAATCGGATTCTACATCCTCGACGGCATATCCAACCATAGGCTTATGGTCGATACCAGCTGTTTGCAATCAACATTCACTCCTTCATAGGACGACCTAGACCGGGCACCTAGCAGTGACACCCCCTCACTCATCGCCGCCAACGGATCTCCCATACAGTGCTATGAGACTAGGGTGCTTAAAATCTGAATCGTGGGACAGTTTTACTCGTGGCTCTTCGACATCGCTGACGTTAGACACCCTCTCCTAGGCGCTGACTTCCTAGCTCACCATGGCGCTCCCGGGTGGGCGCCAAATCTTTCCTCCTGAACGTCCACGGACAAGAAGATTGGGTGACGATCGACCGATTAAAACCAGCATACCTCGAAAGCAACAAGAAGATCACTGCAGGCCCTGGTAGATCCATGATTCCACCTCAGAATAAATCATCAACTGGACGGGAGAAATCCACGCAAAGATGGGGGAAAACGATTCCTCAAAACCAGAGTAACCTTTCCCTCTGCTCAAGCACCAGAGGGGAATTACGTCGCCCTCCACGATACAGTGATTAATCGCATCAATCATCTACGATGCCCGCTGTCTGGTGGGGGGGGGGGGGAGTACTTGTAAGGCCATTGTCTTACCTACCGTGTTTCCTCCCCCTGAACTCTTTTCTGCAAATTGTAACTTTATTTTTTATTCCACACAGTGGATTTTTGTACAACAATGTTGCGCCCTTTGAGAGCTTTATATCCATGTATGATATTGTATATTTCATCAGGCTACCGCCTTGATATTTTGTATTTATATTTGAATCAAAACACAAATGATTTTGGCGGTTGGATCGGTCTCCCTCCCAGGCTACTTATCTGTCCGCACTCTGTAATATAGGTCTTGTAGGGCACAGGGTTTCCAGCTGTGTGATAGGACCAGGAAAACATTAGGTAGGCTGATGTTAAATAAGATTATTATTATTATTATTATTATTATTATTATTATTATTATTATTATTATTATTATTATTATTATTATTATTATTATTATTATTACAAACTATGCTATAACCCTAGTTGGGAAAGCAAGACGCTAAAAGCCCAAAGGTTCCAACAGGGAAAATATCCTAATGCAGAAAAAAAAGACAAATACAGTAAAGGTAATAAAAATAGAATATTTTAAGAACAGTAACAACATTAAGTTAGATCTTTCACGCATAAACTACAAAAACTTAAAAATAAAAAAATATAAAACGGATGAATAAGATAGAACGGCGTGCCAGAGTGTACTCTCAAGCAAGCGGATTGTAATCCAAAGCTGTGGAAGGCCATGGTACAGAGGCTATGGCTCTATCCAAGACCAGAGAGCAATGGTTTGACTTTGGAGTGTCCTCCCAGAAGAGCTGCTTACCATAGCTAAAGAGTCTCTTCTACCCATACCAAAAGATAAAGTAGCCACTGAAGGAATATAGCACAGCAGTTAATCCCCTGAACAAAGAATTGTTTGGTAATCTCAGTGTTGCCATTTGCATGAGAACAGAGGAGAAAATGGAAAGAATAGGCCAGACTATTCGATGTATGTGTAGGCAAAGATAACATGAGCCGTAACCAGAGAAAGGGATCCAATGTAGCACTGTCTGGCCAGTAAAAAACCCAATAACCCTCTAGTGGTTATATCTCAACGGGTGGCTTGTGCTCTGGCCAACGTACTAACTTTATATTTTATTTCCTGCCTTGGAATGTATACGATAAAATGAATTAATAAAGGTTCTGTAGAGAGTGGGATTCCCCTGCGTTACAGAACCTGGAAAAGCAGCCCTTAATGTTAAAGTGTATTACATAAAGAAGTAGGCTAAAACGTAATAAAAAGGACGCCGATGATTTCAGAGAAAAGTGTGGACTGAAAAGCTTATATGATTTCTCTCCCGAAGAGGGTTTATACTAGTAGGATTGTCATAGACCTACATTAAAAAACATCAAGGAATGAGAGTCCCGTTTACAAAAGTAGAGGTTCTAATGGTTTCAGACTGAAAACAGCTAACAATTGGTCGAGCTTTAGCAAAGGCGTTTTCCACTTAAAACAAATGAGATATTTGTAATAATTGTTTAGATTTGATATGCTTATATTTTCCTTTGAAACTTGTCGATGTATTTGTTAAATCTACCCCCCTCCCCTCCCCCTCCTTTAATAAGATGAATGCTTATTTTTTTAGTGTAATTACCTGAAAGTTGATACAACATATCGTATTTCTACATCACAATGTTCCATAACATACAAGAATTACATTAAATACTGAAAATTGCTTTGAAAAAATAATACAAAAATTGTTGCATATTTCCAATAGTGATTATTGATCATACCCTTCCATTTTCTCGTCTGTTTACAAATTAAATTAGTATACGCTTTAGTTCAAAATTAATTTTCTTTGAGGATTGATTGTTATCATAAGAGAAAACGTAAATTCTAGGTAAGCTAATTTTAATTTTGAGTTGTAGCTTACTGACAGCAGTCGATCACAGCACTTGCCTTACCTTACCTTATTGCCTTATTTTTTGTTTGGGTTCCCCCAGGTCCCTCAGTGTGAGGCACCTCGTATATCCACCAGAGAGTTGCTAATGCATCTTCCGGTGTATTTTGCATCTTCCAGTCTTGGATGGTCTGGAATGCATCTTAGGTATTTATCGAGCTTATTCTTAAACACATCTACGCTCACTCCTGATATGTTTCTTAGATGAGCTGGCAACACATTAAATAGTCGCTGCATTATCGATGCTTGTGCGTAGTGGATTAATGTCCTGTGCGCCTTTCTTAGTTTACCTGGAATATTTTTTGGCACTATTAATCTACCTCGGCTTGCTCTTTCTGATATTTTAAGCTCCATGATGTTTTCAGTAATTCCTTCTATTTGCTTCCATGCTTGTATTATCATGTAGCGTTCTCTTCTCCTTTCTAGACTGTATAGTTTTAAAAATTGCAATCTTTCCCAGTAGTCAAGGTCCTTAACTTCTTCTATTCTAGCAGTATCGGACCTTTGTACACTCTCTATTTGCGCAATATCCTTTTGGTAGTGTGGGTACCATATCACATTGCAGTACTCGAGTGTACTACGTACATAAGTTGTGTAAAGCATAATCATGTGTTCAGTTTTTCTTGTTTTAAAGTGTCTGAATAACATTCCCATTTTTGCTTTACATTTAGCCAACAGTGTTGCTATTTGGTCGTTGCATAACATATTCCTATTTAAAATTACACCAAGGTCTTTAATTGCTTCCTTGTTTATGATTGTCTCATTATTAGGTCCCTTGTATGCATACACCATTCCTTCTCTGTTTCCATAATTTATTGATTCGAATTTATCGGAGTTAGATACCATCCTATTTATCTCCGCCCATTCATATATTTTGTTTAGATCTCTTTGTAGTGAGTTCCTATTTTCATCACAAGTAATTTCTCTACTTATTCTTGTGTCATCGGCGAAACTTCTCACTACGGAGTTTTCAACATCACAGTCTATGTCTGAGATCATAATAACAAACAGCAGTGCAGCTAATACCGTACCTTGTGGCACATCAGATATTACCTGGGCTTCATCTGATTTCTCGTCATTTGCAACCACTATCTGTTTTCTGTTTTGCAGGAATTCTTTTACCCATTTTCCTATCTTTCCCACAATATTATGCTTTCTCCTTTTTTTCTCCAATATGTTATGGTCTACCTTGTCAAAGGCTTTAGCAAAATCTAGATAGATCACACCTGTGTCTTTTTCATTTATCATATTTTTGTCTATGTTTTCATAGTGTGCTATCAGTTGGGCCTGTGTACTTTTTCCAGGCACGAAACCGTGTTGACCCATATTAAACAAATTATTTTTAACCAAATGGTTCATTATTTTCTTTTTTATTACCCTCTCATACACTTTCATAATATGTGATGTTAGACTAACAGGTCTATAATTGCTTGCCTCTAGTCTTGATCCACTATTGAAGATAGGGGTTATATAAGCTAATTTATGTTTAATATATATCTCGCTCATATCTACACTTTGTCTTAGCAATATTGCAAGTGGCTTCGCGATAGTGTTTGCAGTTTTTTTTTAACAAAATCGCTGGAACTCCATCTGGTCCGGCTGCCAATCCATTTTTAATTTCGTTTATAGCCTTGCCAATATCTGCTTCATTAATATCTATATCCGTTAGATATTCAATATTTTCTTCTCTCATTTCTGTTTCATTATTCTCATTCGCAATTCTTGGCGTGAACTCACTCTTATATTTTTCTGCTAATATGTTGCATATTTCCTTTTTTTCATTCGTTAGCCGTCCTTCAATTCTTAGAGGGCCTATTTCTACTCTCCCTTTATACATCTTTTTTGCATAGGAGTAAAGTACTTTGGGGTTTCTTTTTATATTTTGAAGTGTCCTTTCTTCTAAGTCCCTTTTTTTTCATTTTCTTTCGACTGTATAATCTTTTGTTCTGCATTTTCTATCTTACATTTTATTTCCCTCATTTTCCACACATTTTTTTCTTTTGCAAGATTTTTCTTCCACTTTCTAATTTTCTGAAATAAGATCCTTCTGTCTCTTGGTATGCACGTATTTTGTTTATTGTTTTTCTTTCGGTACATATTTTTCAACAATTTTCTCCAGTATTTTGTACAGTATGTCCGTATTTACCTGTATATTATCACTTACAAATACATTTTTCCATTCTTTATACAGTTCTTCATTTATTTCTGACCATTTTATATTCTTACTGTAAAAATTATATTTTCCATATCCTTCCCAAAGTTTTGTGCTTTTATTAATTCTGCGATCACTTGCTTTGGAATGGACTATCAATTCTATGACATTGTGGTCTGAAATTCCCGTGTTATACACTATTATTTCTTTAACATAATTCACCTCATTCACAAATACTAGATCTAGGACATTTTCCTTTCTTGTTGGAATGTGGTTTATTTGTTGCATATTATGTTCTAAGCATATCTTGAAGTTTTTCAAATTGCCTATAAGCTTCTGCGCTACTATTACTCTCTTTTTTATATGTATACATACAACCACTTTCTTCTATCCATTCTTTCCAATCCACGAAAGGAAAGTTAAAATCTCAGGATAGGAGTATATTCCAGTCTTTATGGTTTCTACGTATATCATCTATTTTTTCTATTATTATGTCAAACTCCTTAGTGTTTGGGGGTCTGTAAACTACAATATTCACTAGCTTTTCAAATTCAAATTCTACCGCAATCAATTCACATTCTGTGTTGCTGTATTTTTCACAGACTTTTCCTTGATTTATGTCTCTTCCATATATTGCGGTTCCCCCTTGATTCCTATTTTTCCTGTCTGATCTATAAGTTTGGAAACCCTTTATCTGGTCATCACTGCCAGTCTCTTGGGAATACCATGTTTCACTTATATTTAATATATCTATTTTCTAAATTTGGGTTAGTTATTCTAAGAACTCTATTTTCCTTTTAGAGTTACTCGTGACTAAACCCTGTGCATTCATCACTATTATGGTTTGTGTTTCATCCCCATTATTTAATATTGGTAATAACATGGATTTTCCCATGCTTCCTTTCTGTTCTGATATGATGTTCTTTTCTTCATTTCCCGGAATTCTGCCATTAAAAAATCCAACTTTTCTATTATATTTGTTCTTTCGCCTTCATATTTATTTTTGTGTGTATACCTGCAATTAGACTGTAGTTAAGTGACGAGTAGACTGAAGGAAGCAACAGTAGGATGGGAGAGAAAAAGAATAAGAAATTACGAATATTCCTTTCTTAAGATATGTTATCATAAGAAAGAATAAAAAAGATATGATAAAGATAGTGGCAGAGACAATTTTGGTATTATTTGCTCATTTAGAAACTAGAGAGAGAGAGAGAGAGAGAGAGAGAGAGAGAGAGAGAGAGAGAGAGAGAGAGAGAGAGAGAGAGAGAGAGAGAGAGAGAGAGAGAGAGAGAGAGAAAGATACATGCAAAGATATCTGAATGAGAGCGTTGGAGTGCGTGCTTCAAGTACCATGGGATCTGAATAGTAAGGAAATTCATTTGGATGTTAAGTATGATTTGAATGCTTGAGAGATGATAAGTGAGCTTGGTAACATAGGCTATTTGTGGAAAATGTCGGACAACACCGTAGAATGAAGTTGCAAAATGGCCTCTTTAACCTCTTTAAGCAGAATGCGTTGAAGTTTAAATTATTATTATTACTATTATCATCATCATCATTATTATTATTATTATTATTATTATTATTATTATTATTATTATTATTATTATTATTATTATTATTATTATTATTATTATCATCATCATCTAATCTAAGCTACAGCCCTAGTTGGAAAAGCAGAATTCTATGAGCCCAAGGGCTGTAACAGGAAAAAATATCATAGTGAGGATGTAAGGACATCGCTCCCTCTGTCGTCCAGCATTCTCATCGAATTCTCCATTTCATTTAAATTATCTTTTCGCCATACTATGGTTCACTGCATATATTTATTCCGCTCCCTCAGAGCTACAATTTTATGTATTTATCATTTCGCTACCTATTTCTATTGACTTGTATTTCAAACATTTGTATGTGTGAAAAAACACACATATTGTGGCTGTTAGTTCAAGCCAGATTGGCGCCTGTGCACATGCTACTTTTCCGTCCGCACCTTGTATTATGTTCTCGCACATGTTTGAATAAACCGTCAGTTGTTGTTGGTAATAGGTCGTCTCACTGTCCTTACAACTGGTGACCCCGGAGTTGAATTAGCATCAGCGGTTTTGGCTTTGCCATTAACGGACTTATTATGGCTGTGCTACCTTCTTTTACTCCGTTACCTTAGGCGAGAGCTTCGGCCTTTGGTGCTCCCACACCTCGGTGCATTTGTAAGGCAGTGGGATGAGCTTAACCGACATATCAACTTCCCACCTCTTCGCCGACTCGTCGACTGACCACAATGGCAGATTCAACCCGCCCATCACGCCCAACGGCCTCGCCTCCACGCCCAAAGTCAAACTGCCGCCATTTTCTCAACACAACACCGCTTCCTGGTTCCTGAGAGCGGACGTACTCTTCCCAGTCGCTAGGCTCAGCGACTCCTGCGCCAAGGCCGACATCGTTCTCCCCTCCATCCCAGAGGAGGTATTTGACAAGATTTCCCCATGGCCTGACGCCCGGGCTGGCCAAGTTTCCTACGACGACCTGAGAACGAAACTCATCGGTATCTCCTCACTCTCCGTTTCAGCAAGGGCATAGAAAGTCCTGGACCTAACCGGCAAACCCATGGGTGACACCTCTCCTGTTGAGGCGTGGGACAAGTTGACTGGCCTGCTAATGCTTCCCGAGACCGACAGCAACGGCCGACGGCGCGAGATTAGCTTATTTCGTGAGATTTTCCTTCGACGCCTGCCGCAGGACATAAGGGCCCAATTGACGGATGCCGACACACTTCCGATGAACGAACTCTTGTCGAAGGCTCAGAAGCTCTACGAGGCCTCCAAAGCATCTCACCTCGGAGCATCATCAGTATCGTCTTCGTTCTCATCCTTCAGCTGCTCTTCCATAGACTCTTCAGCAATGCCTCCTGAAGACGACGACGAGATCAACGCTTTGGCAAGGAGGAAACCACCGCAACTGACACGTCCGAACCCTACGCCTAATTCAGCATGGTGCTTCTACCACCAGCAGTTCGGCAGTGATGCCAAGAAATGTAGGGCACCATGTAATTTCCCTAGAAGATGACGCCAGAAGAAACCACCTACCACCATCACAGCTGCAGGAAACCAAAGCAAGAATGGTTTCTATATCCTCAACACCGTCTCCAACCATAGACTCATGGTCGACACCGGCACTATGCAGTCAACGTTCCCGCTGTCACAAGCCGACCTAGACCGTGGTCCTAGCAAAGACGCCCCATCACTCGTCGCCACCAACAGGTCTCCCATACGGTGTTATGGGACTAGGATCCTCAGGATATCTATCCTTGGCCGTTCGTATTCCTGGCCCTTCGCCATCGCTGACGTCAGTCGCCCCCTCCTCGGTGTAGATTTCCTCGCTCACCACGGACTACTTGTCGACGTTGCCGGGAAACGCCTCATCGACACAGGAACCGGCCGGTCCCGCGCCCTGTGAGCCGGCCCTGCCACAATGTCCATATCCGCTGTAATGACGAAGCCCTGCGCCGACCTTCTTCAAGAAATTATCTGACGTTTTCAAGCCCGAGCTCCGACAATCGCCGGGATCCCCCTCCAAGCACGGGATCTACCACCACATCACGACGACGGGACCTCCTACACACGCCAAATTTCGCCGCCTCCCGCCCCAGAAGCTAAGGGACGCCAAACGCGCCTTTGAGGACATGGAACGCACGGGTATCTGTAAGAAAGCATCGAGCCCCTGGGCATCTTTCCAACACATGGTAAAGAAGCCTGACGGGACCTTGAGACCTTGCGGTGACTACAGGTGCCTCAACCTCATCACAACGCCCGTCCACTACCCTCTGCCCAACATGCAAGACCTGAGGAATGCGTTGCATGGCCCGAAATACTTCACCAAAATGGACCTTCTCAAGTCTTACTTCCAAGTCCCGTATTTACAGAGGACATTCCAAAAACTGCCATTGTGACACCATTCGGATCCTACACCTTTGCATACTCAACCTTCGGTCTACGCAATGCGGGGGCGACCTTCCAACGCCTAATGGATAGCATCCTGGGCGACCTACCATTCTGCGTCTGCTACGTCGACGACATCCTGATAATCTCAAGGACCAAGGAGGAACACCGGAGACACGTCCGTGCCATCCTCAAACGCCTGCAGGAGAATGGCCTAGTTGTATGTTTTGACAAATGCACATTCGGCGCTGAAGGAGTGGACTTTCTTGGTCATCGCGTGTCCTCGAGTGGGGTAAAACCCATGACAACCAAGGTGGACGCCGTCAGAAAGTTCCCGACACCTACGACCACCCGCCAACTTCAGGAGTTCCTGGGGATGGTCAATTACTACAGGCGCTTCATCCTCAACATCGCACAAATCCTGACACCTCTCGACGACGTCCTGAAGGGAAAGGCGACGAAACTTGAGTGGGGCTCCCCACAACAACACGCGTTCACCCGGACAAAGGACGCCCTAACAAATGCCACCACCCAGGCTTATTTCGACGACAACGCCCCTCTGCGACTGATGACTGACGCCAGGAACGGCGCCTGTGGGGCTGTGCTGGAACAGCTCGTCGATGGTTCTCCTCGACCATTGGCATTCTTCAGCATAAAATTGAAACCCACCGAAACAAGATATAGCACCTTCGATAGAGAGCTACTCGCCGTCTACCTCGCCGTCCGCCACTTCAGGCACATCCTGGAGGGCACACCCTTCACCATCGCGATGGAGCATCAACCCCTCGTACACGCCTTCACAAAATTGACAGACGCATGGTCCTCCCGACAACAGCGTCATCTTGCAGCAATCGCCGAATTCGGGTGCACCATAAGCTACGTTCCTGGGAAGAAAAACCCAGTCGCAGATGCCCTTTCAAGGATTGAAATTTACGCAATCCACCTGGGAATTGACTACGCCAACCTCGCATCCGAGCAGCGCACCGACCTAGAGGCACAGGATCACCAGACGGTACCATCTGCACTCAAGATAACTGCAATTCCCCTTGGGCCAGCAGGAGTAACTATCCTCTGCGACACCAGCACCGGCCGCCCACGGCCCTGGATTCCGGCTTCCTGCAAAAGAAAAATATTCGACATCATCTATGGACTTTCACACCCCTCGGGATGCACCACTGGTCGCCTCCTGTCTGAAAAGTTCATCTGGCCAGGGATCAAAAAGGACGCCCGGGAAGGGGCGAAGACATGCATCAATTGCCAGACAAGCAAGATAAGCCGTCACACCAAATCGGGGATAGGTGATTTTCCCCAACCGAAAAGAAGTTTCGGTCACATCCACATCGACGTCGTGGGACCTTTGTTGCCTTCGGGATCTGCTCGCTACCTGCTGACAATCATCGATCACTCCACGAGGTGGTTGGAAGCATCACCGATCACCGAAGCTACGACCCAAGCATGCACCAAAGCCCTTTTGTCAAGCTGGGTGAGCAGATTTGGCATTCCTGATGACATCACTACAGACAGAGGCCCCGCTTTCCTGTCAGAGATATGGCTCGCTCTGGCAAACCTGATGGGCAGAGGCCCCGCTTTCCTGTCAGAGATGTGGCTCGCTCTGGCAAACCTGATGGGAACGACACTCCACAGCACCACGGTATACAACCCCGCAGCAAACGGCATGGTCGAACGAACTCATCGCGCCCTCAAGGCGTCCCTGATGGCGAGCTGCACCGACGGGGACTGGAAATCACGACTTCCTTGGGTACTTCTTGGCCTTCGCACCCCCCCTCGCGCAGATGGCGAGCCATCACCCGCTGAAAAGGTTTACGTAGAGGCGCTCGCAGTTCCCGGCGAATTCTTTTCCACATCAACCGACGACACGCAGCTGGATCATCTTAGGGACATCGCCAGAAAGTTCAGGCCATGTCCTAAAACTTACCAGGACAGAACTAAGCATTTCAAGCCGAGAAACCTGGACGACTGCGAGTATGTTTTCGTCCGTGTCGACGCTCATCGACAGCCACTAACCAGACACTATCGAGGCCCCTACCGAGTAATCAAGAAAATGACGAAAGCCTTCCTCCTTGACGTGCATGGCCAAGAGGACTGAGTCTCAATTGACCGCGTGAAACTGGCATTTCTTGAAGGAAGCAACACTGTCTCTGCGGGACCTGGCAGATCCAGAGTGCCACCTCAAAACAAGGCGCCCAATGAGAAGAAAAGCAACAAACGACGACGAGAGGTAGCGATCCATACGCCGACCGCCGACGTGCCCCTCCGTTTTAGAACAAGAGGAACCCTCCGACGCCCGAAACGATACGAAGACTAGTCTCATCAGCCCTCTTCGCCGCCTGATGTCGTGGGGGGGGGGGGGGGGTATTTGTAAGGACATCGCTCCCTCCGTCGTCCAGCATTCTCATCAAATTTTCCATTCCATTTAAATTATCTTTTCGCCACACTATGGTTCACTGTATATATTTATTCCGCTCCCTCAGAGCTACAATTTTATGTATTTATCATTTTGCTACCTATTTCTATTGACTTGTATTTCAAGTATTTGTACGTGTGAAAAAACACACATATTGTGGCAGTTAGTTCAAGCCAGATTGGCGCCTGCTCGCATGCTACTTTTCCGTCCGCACCTTGTATTATATTCTCGCACATGTTTGAATAAACCATCAGTTGTTGTTGGTGATAGCTCATCTCAATATCCTTACAAGGAGAGGAAATAAGGAAATAGATAGCCTACACTGAACTAATAGAACTTTAACTTAATACAGTTGAAGATCATGGTAGAGAGGCTTGTATGGAGCTGGAGAGCAATGGTTTGATTTTGGAGTAGCTACTGAACAATTGGTGTACAGTGCTCAACCCCTTCATTGAAAAAATATTAGTTGCTTATCTCAGTGTTGTCAGGTGTATGAGGAAAGAGGAGAATGTGTAAAAAATAGGCTGGATTATTCGGTGTATATGTCGTAAACATAATCATCATCTCCTATGCCTATTGACACAAAGGGCCTCGGTTAGATTTCGCCAGTAGTCTCTATATTGAACTTTTAAATCAATACCTAACTATTCATCATCTCCTACTTTACGTTTCATAGTCCTCAGCCATGTAGGCCTCGGGCTTACAACTCTTCTAGTACCTTGTGGAGACCAGTTAAACATTTGTTGAATTAATCTCTCTAGGGGAGTGCGAAGAGCATGACCAAATCATCTCCATTTAACCTTCACCATGATTTCATCCACATATGGCACTAGGGTGATCTCTCTTATAGTTTCATTTCTAGTCCTGTCCTGCCATTTAACACCAAATATTCTTCTTGGGTCTTTGTTCTCAAATCTACAAAATCTGCTTGATATTGTTCATTGTTATATTACGACAGATGTCCATACAGTAACACAGATCTCACTAAACTGATATATAGCTTGATGTTTATATGTAATTTCAGGCAATATGATTTCCAAATTTTACTTATCCTAGCCATTGCCTGATTTGCTTTTTCCATCGTTCATTAAACTCAAATTTCAAAGATACTGTATTAGAGATCATAACTTATAAATGTTAAAATAATTCAACCCCATTAATCATTTCTCCTTCCAATGATATTCCATCTTCCAATGCATATTTGTTCTCATCATCGCTGTCTTTCTTCTATTTATCTTGAGCCCAACCTCATGTGATATTTCATGCATTCTGGTAAGTAAGCTTTGCAAGTCCTGTGGTGTTCTGCTAATAAGGACAACGTCATCATCATACTCTAGGTCAGCTAATTTCCAGATACCAATCCAGTCCAATCGTTCTCCGCCATCCCCGACTGTTCTAAGAATTTCAAAATCCATGTGGAGGATAAACACCATAGGTGACAACACATTCCCTTGGAGTACTCCACTGTTCAATGGAAGTTCGTGTGATGGGACGCCACTAGCATTAACTTTGCTCTTGCTATGCTCATGAACAAACTTAATCAAATTTACACATTTGAGAGGAACTCCACAATAACGCAGGACTCTCCACGAAATTGGCCGGTGCACACTGTCAAGGGCTTTTTCATAGTCGACAAATGCCATCAAAAGTGGATGTATATATTCTACACATCGCTGTACCACATGTCTTCAAATTGAAATTTGGTCAGTACTACTTCTACCTATTCGAAATCCTGTTTAGTCATTTCTCAGCTTTACGTGAATCTTTCTCTCCAGTCTCTCTAGAATTGGCATATTCTTTTTTCATGACAAATGACATAACTGTAATGTCTCTGTAATTATTGCAATCACTAAGATGTTCTTTTGCTTCCATTTTCACTAACACTCCTAGCTCCTATTTATTAGGTTTTGCCTCTTCACGGCATATTCTACAAAATAATTTTTTAAGTATTCTGGGGGTCACTTCTTTTCGGCCAATATCATCTTAGCAGTTATTCCATTATATCCAGGGGCTTTCCATCTCTTGAGGTTTTTAATCATAGCTTCGACTTCAAACACACTGAATTCATTCATGGACATATCAAGGTCTTTCTCAGCTTCAGATATATCACTCAAATTATTCCATTCATATTTCTTCAAATCATGTACACAACAGAAAAATTAGCATTTTAGAAAACAGCAGTTTTCTTCAAGGAATTTAAGACTTGCAGCTGGAAAAAAAAAAGTTTAATGTTTTCTAGCTTATAAAGGATGTCAAAATATTAGAGATTTTATATATTTTTTCGGAGTCTCATTGCAAATCCAGCTATCAAGTTTTCTTTCTATAAATTTCAGGATTCTCTTGCCAACCTATCTTAATTATCTTCCCCCCGTTTTATTGAAGATTTTATAGTTTATATATGAAAGCTCTATTATAATGTTTCTATTGTTCTTAAAATATTTTATTCTTATTTGTTATTACCTCTCTTGTAGTTCATTTATTTCCTTATTTATTTTCCTCACTGGACTATTTTCGCCAGTTGGAGACCTTGGGCTTATACAGTAGTATCCTGTTTTTCCAACTAGGGTTGTAGCTTCTAGTAATAGTAGTAGTAATTTGTGCAAGGCAAGATGGAAAATTCGTCTGAAAATTAACATGATGTAATCCGAAGGGCCACAAAAGGGGAAGAAGATCAGGGCAAATAAAGAAATTGTGAAGTGAAAAGTTAAACAAAATAAATAACAAATAAAAGTAAATAAAATGTATAAATAGAATGAAGAAAATAAACAAACACTTGCACTGTTTGAACTTCTAAAGTTTCAAGGATTCAATTTTATGACTAGTTAAAGCATTCCAAAATTTGGCTATCACAGGAATAAAAGTCTATAGTACCTTGTTGCATTGAACCTCACATAAAAGGGAGGACATTTAGAGGCAGCTGGTTATATGATACTACGAGGTGGATGACATAGATGGGGAAGACCTGTATGTGACGGGGTATGAAAATTTATTGCGAAGTATGTGCAATAAGATAACTGAACGACTGTGCCAGATTAGAAATCAGGGGAACATAACCAAAGAGTCCCTATAAAAATGGAAGCTCATTCTCAGGGTGTCTTCAGAAATTTCAAAATATTTCACCAGTAAACTGGTCTTATGTGTAACTGAAGATGAGATAGACCGGGTGTCTTTCAAAAGTGAATCTGTTTTCAAGAAGGTCACCTAGAAGTTCAAAGGAGCTGCGAGTAGATAAAGAAATATTCTCAATTTAAAGACTTGGGTGAGGGGTACCAATATAAATAGAACTAGGCTACTGATTTACTAGCTCATAAGCATTTCAAAAGTTTACTAGAAGAGGCTCTTTTCGAACTTACTGCAGAATTTTATTTCCTTAGATAAATGTGGTTGGGATAGCCATAGATTTTCCAATTACCACCCAGTTTCTATAAATACTAAGTGATCTAAAGTTTTTGAACAGCTGTTGGCAAAACATCTGAATGCATATCCTAAAAGTTATCAATACAACATGACTTTGTAATTTGGCTTTCGTAAAGGTTTAGGAGCTAATGATGGTGTTTTTTTTTTCTTTATAGCCTATAAAGTATACTAGAGAGATCCATAGATTATAACCAGGAAGTTTGTATGTTTGGTCTTAACTTTAATTCTACATTTAAACGGGTGAATCATGGACCTCTAATTTTCAAACTCAGCGTGATGGGAGTTCGTGGATAATCTATAAGAATTAATAATGCATTTTTCACTAATAGATTGCAAAGAGAAATTGTTGATTGCCACCATAGTGACTGCAAGGAATGCAACATCTGGTGTCTCTCAGGACAGCGTTCTTTGCTCTTTACTTTTTGTTTTATATTCTCATGACATGAAAGCATCCCTTTGCCTACGCTTTTGATGGAGTGATCATATCTCCTGAGTATAAACTTTATTCTATGGTGATTCAGATTGGTATCTGAAGGTCTTGGCATATAGATACAGTACATCTAGGTCGCTTAATTCAATTAAATGTAGATAGATGAATATTTTTTCGGTATAATAGTTAAGAGAATTTCTTTCTTCCCTGATGCAACGTAAATACACACACACACACACATATATATATGTATATATATATATATATATATATATATATATATATATATATATATATATATATATATATATATATATATATATATATATATATATATATATATGTATATATATACACACATATATATATATATATATATATATATATATATATATATATATATATATATATATATATATATACATACATATATATATATATACATATATATATATATACACACACACACACACACATATATATATATATATATATATATATATATATATATATATATATATATATATATATATATATATATATATATATATATATATATATATATATATATATATATATATATATAATATATATAAATACTGTATATATATATGTATATATATAAAATATATATATATATATATATATATATATATATATATATATATATATATATATATATATATATATATATATATATATATATAATAATAATAATAATAATAATAATAATAATAATAATAATAATAATAAGCATCAATCTCCCAAAATGGCTCTATGACCATATATACTGCTAAAAGTATAAGGAAAATATCATTGTTTTGCTAGTAAGAGAAAAGGCTAAATATTCCCTTGAAAAATCTCTCTCTCTCTCTCTCTCTCTCTCTCTCTCTCTCTCTCTCTCTCTCTCTCTCTCTCTCATATGACAAAGAGAAAGCTTGTACATTATATTTTGTGTTTCTTTATATGCTAATAATACACTTGTGTGTACCAAAGACACAGACATAAATAAAAAATATACTGTAAACGCTCGAGTCAATGCTTTCTTGTTACCTGAAACCTTTACATCCTAAAATCAACTTTTCCACGGAGTAATTTTTAGGAGACCAAAAAACGACTAACATACGATGGGTTAGCCTAAAACTTGATAGAAGTAGGTTATCATGAAGGAAGAAATATAGTTATGTTTCCATTCCTTTACTCAAAATAAATTTCTTTACAAAAATATTGGTAGCCTATTGGAAACGTCCCTGCCTGGCGATCATCTGGACGGGAGATAGAGCCCGCTCAAGCTCGATAATTTCTTGTAGTGTCTGTAATCTCACCATCCTTTTGTTCTAATGATGGGTGTTTAAGGGGAGCCTATAGGTCTACCTTCGGAGTCATCAGCAGTCATTGCCTGGCCCTCCCTGGTCCTAGGT